>NW_019525039.1:527605-707605 GCF_002814215.2 Seriola lalandi dorsalis
TCATCCCATCAAGTCTCATGATTTGGTGTTCTCAGCAGAGACAGCAGGAGGCCTTCAGAGTTATGTACACTTTAAACCTATTGCTGACAGTTCATGACGCGGTGGAGCCACTCTGAGATTCGGAGTGCTAACAGTTTGCAGACAGAATGAACAAATGGTCTCCATGAAATGTCAACAGCACATTTTCTTTCTTTTTTTTTTCTGGAGGTGATCCGTCACACTGATGCCAAAATAATTCAAGAGCTCAGTTTCCAAAAAAATAAAAAATAAAAATAAAAGTTTGAGTGTTTGATTGCTGTGGCAGCAGTCCAGCAGTCACTTTCAGGACATTTCAAGGTGTGAGGTGTGTCATTTTAATGGTGACAGCCATGTGTTTGCAGCGGGATGCTTTCTCACTGTCAGTGACAGTCCTGTGAACAGGCCGAAAGCTGCAAATGACTTTTTCTTCCTTGTCAACAACTGTCTGGAGTGCTCTGCCAGCTGGATGCACTCTGCTATAGTTCAGATGTGGCCCAGCCCGGTGCCTGTATGATGAAGGGCTTGCAACAAGGAAACTGTAGAGACTCAGCCCATTGAAATTCATCACTGATGCAAGTCTTTAGCGTGTTATCTCATGTTATTTGGTAAAGTAAGAAAAAAATATGGTCATCCGAACACAGCAGCACACATTTTCATTTAAGATGTGAAGATTAATTATCAGACTTATTACTTTTTGCGAGCAAAGATAGCATTGTGTGAATAAAGCAACGTTTAAGTGTTAATGAGGTTTCCTTTTCTGTCCAGCGTAATTTATTGGTTTACTGTAAGACCAGCACAGATAAGAAATTATAGATTGTTTCCCCCATTTTTTTTCTATGGGTTGGACAAAGTTATTCAAAAGTAAGAGACATTTTGAAAAGGTGTTGAGAAACATTATCAACACACACAATTGCCAGTCGGCTCTCGAGTAAAGCCAAGCACCAAAGTTGCATAAAAGACCCACAGATAAGTAAAATGTATCCATATGAGATTTTTTCTTGTAATATCATGTTGTTGATTTATGTCATTAATACAGCAGAATAGAATACAAAGACATTTAAGCTGGACTTTATGTCAGTGGTCAATAACAAAAGCCAGGCAGCAGCTTAACATATCTACTGTGCCACCAAATTAAGAGTGGGCCAGTACCTCACTAAGTGTGTCCACAAGCAGCCATACAGCTGTTCTGTTTTTTTATTTTATTTTATATGTAGCTGTGTTAGATTAGAGAACAGTGGGTATTGTGCGTCAAGATTTCATTTCACATTGCTCAGCATGCTTTCTCAGCCAGCACTGCCTAGCAATGCTAGCGATGTGGACGGTGTGTATTGATCGTGTCTGTCTTTCTAAGGGTTTCAGAATTATGTATATATATTTTCCCCACTGAAGATGAGTTTATATTAGCAGATAAGTTAACATAATGTAGCAAAGAGTTATTTCAAGTTTACAAAAAAACAGATGTTGAATTTGATAGAATTCAGTAATAAAACCTGACTGATCAGTTCCTGTAAGACTGAAAGTGTGTGTTGTATATCTGCCTTTGGTCAGAAGCTGTAGTTTGACTGAACATTGGTTAAATAGTCTTCCTTCTGTTTAAGATCGCTAAACACACGACACGTGATTGCTAAACATGTCATATTCTTCAGGAGAACTGTCAAGGTGACTGAGCTGCATGTGAAGGTATGCATTACAGATCAGGGATTTTACTGGAGGCTGTGTATGCATGCATAGGCAAACATGTACTCTCACCGTGGGCATACCACTTAGAAAGACTGCACGCACTGCACTGAATACCAGAGCCGGGAAGCCAGCCTATTTAAGCATTTAAAACGAGCTCAGTCAAACAAAGCACCATTTCCATTTCAGACTCCGGAACATGAATAAGTCATTTTGTCCTTGGACTGTCAATACTGAAACCCACCAGGCTCTGTGTCCATCTCCACACAACTCTTTTCCCTTCCTTTGCAATTCAGTCAGGACAAATCACTGCACTAAGGCAGGGGAGATAATGCAAAAATATGTATGTAAATAGTACGAGTGGTCACAGTCCATATACACACTTAGAAAAACAAGCAGCCAATCAGTGATTATCTTCCGTTATGAGTGGGAATTGCTTTAATGCATTTTTATCTGTTTGTGTCCAACTTGTGTCATGTAAGCAGCAATGCATAGGCTCTCCTACTGCAAGCCTAACAAACAAACATTTCAATGATTTTTAAATGATTCCTTATTTGGATAATTACATTTATGCAATAGCTTTAGGCCCCCTTTTTTTTGTCTTGGTTTGCTCTTTTACAAAGTACAGATTGTGTCCCCATGTTGTCTGTGGTGCGACTGTAAGTGGCAGCAGTTCTCTAAAAGCAGAGCAAGCGGGGGGGGGGGGGGGGGGGGGGGGGCAATTCTGTCACTCTTTTTCAGACCCATCTGTTCCGTTGTCATTTACTGACCTAGAAAAGAGGTGGAATCACATTACAAAACACATCGGTGAATGAACACAGAAGGGGCAGAAAACAAAGTGAGAGTTTTCCTGATGCTCTAACACTGACCTGCGGATCTGTTCCCTGAAAGTTTCTTCCATTTACTTTAGACACTGAAGAAAGACGAAATGTTCTTGTTTTTCTTTGAAGTTGAGAAAACTGGATTGAAAAACTTGTGTGAACCATTAATTCCACAGGTTTTCTTTATTTCACATAACCTACACCGTTGTTAAAAACAGCAAACACAGTGGAATCACCACTGTGATTTAGACGGATGACACCGTTTATATTCTCTCTGATTTAACTCCATGTTCTCATCTTTGTTTCTTACCATGAGCAGCTGATGACCAAGCACCCATCCAAGCGTCTGGGCTGTGGTCTTGAGGGAGAGAGGGACATCCGAGAACACGCTTTCTTCAGACGCATCGACTGGGAACGCCTCCAGAACAGGGAGATACAGCCGCCCTTCAAGCCCAAAGTGGTAAGTCCTGCAAAAAAGTCGTGGTTAGGGTTTGATTTATACTTCGTAGTCTGATGAGGTGCGATCGCGATTGATCCGATCACTGTGACCAAGGTTAAGATGGTCTGTAGCCTCTCTCACACGAGGTTAACCTTCATTAAAATATATAAGGCCGCATTTCCCATTACACTTGTCTGTTCCGTTCGCAAAGGGATTATCGCTACTTTGGGCTCTATAACCATGTGGGTGCACGGTGCAAAGAGCACTTCGCTGAGTTACAGTGATATTTTTTCTCACCTGCAACTGTTCAGTATTTTTTGCTGACACATGTCACATGTCATGTTTTAATGTTTTCAAATTGTGAATTAAGAAAAACAACTGAAAGCCGGAAAATTTAGAGGCTGGTAGAGGCTGCCAGTTTCCTTGACACTGTCTATAGAAGATCTCCTCTTACATCCCATTAATGGTGGTAATGACTGATGAGAAAATTGCTACGTATTACTACGTCTCAGAGCACAGTGCTTCACATGCAAACACAAAACATAAAACACATAAACAAGACAAGTAAACAACCCCAACCTTCTGAACTGCACACATCTAAACAAACAAGAACAGATGTGCTCATCACTGCAAGACAAATCCGTTATGGCAAGACGTCTTCTGCCCCTCTGCTGCGTTATCTGCTCCCTTGGGGACTATTTGTTCTTGGCTGTTTGTTTACTAACTTGTTCCTCAGCCTTCAGTCAGACTTGTCAGGATACACACACAAACAGGGAAAGTCACTAGTTAAAACTTAAAGTAAAGTAATGCAATATTGTTGGATTTATTTTTTTTTAGCTGTAAGCAACTTATGGGTATTTTATCTGATTAACTTTTAAGGCCCCTGAGTCTTAACTACCGTATTCATTTGTATTCACAGATGATGAAAGTTTGAAAACAGTATTGGGTGTTTTGTCTTTGATATGTTAAGTAAACAGTGTTCAAATGAAATTAAACAGGTGGTGCATATTTTTAGCAATCCTGACAAAGTTAGTCGTGAGTTATATAATGGATTCAACACCAACTTCTTTTGGAATATCAATGAGATGCTTGGACACAAAAACATTAGCTGTTTTTACCTCTCTCTATGATCGATGCTCTTGATTTGTTTGTGTCCCGACATCCAAACCACTTGGATGTCCCCAAGATCCCCCCCACCCCCCAAACAACATTAACAGACACACACACACACACACAACCACACACATGCAGATTAGAGAAAGTGCCAGAGGGGTTTCATTAACATTGCATCCAATCGCATCGAATGCACTTTATGACTCCAGGAAATCCGTCTTGCTAATGTAATGACACTTGCTATAAAAATGGTCCAGAACATGAAGAATCTATCACATGAGATGGATGACATGGGTGATATTATGGGATATTATGTACACAGTTTATTGCAGTGAAAGTGAATTAACTGCAAACAACAAGCAGCCCCCTCCCTCCCTCGTTCTCCCTGTCCTGCCTTATTTTTACTAACATGCAGTTCCCACGTACATAAACAAATTCTGAAAGCTCCTCTGTAGCAGCCAGCTTTCTGAAACTCTTTGGTCGACTTCAGCAAAAGTATACCTGAAAAGAAAGTTGTGAAAAACAGATTACAAATACATGAAGTGATATTTCACTTAGGTAGAGTGGTAGCATTTTCTAGCATGTTCTGTTTGACATGATTACCCAAGTAGTCATCTTCAATGGCCCATCGAGGGAGTTGGCACTTGTCACCAGTGTTTACTGTCCAGTTGGAGCTGACAGGGAACTGCTTGCTAAAAAAGAAGAGGAGAGAACAAAGATGATGTTTTTCACAGTTGTAGTTTTTTAATCCTGTAGCTGTGAAAGTACAGTTGAAAACGGTCGCCACCACATGGCAGGAATCCTAAAACCTTAGCAAATAAAACCAAATCTGTTTGCATAGTTACGGGAGGTAAGTGGAAAAACTTCAACAAATGAAAACTTGTTTGAAAATGTTGTCAGAGCTTAGTCACTGAGCCTCAGCACATTCTTCGCTTAGGTAGACTGAGTAAGGGCACTGTCAGTGGTGTTAGGTGTGGGCACCAATCGGTGTTAGGATGCGACTATGTTATATTGTCTCGCTTTCATGGAAAATGATCTCTGCTTGATTTCTTGTATTACTGAAACATTTGATGTAATATTGATGCATACACAGTGATTTTACCAAGATGTTATTTTTGATTCCTTCAATGTATGAAAACCATCCATCCATCCATTTCTATACCTACTTGTCCTGTGTGGGGTGATTGGGGGGGTGGGGGGGGGGGGGGGGGGGGGTGGGGTGGAAGCAGCCCATCTCAGCACACATTGAGTGAGAAGCAGAGGACACCCAGAGGAGGTCGCTATGGTCTCTTACAGGGCTTGTGTCAACAACACGCCAACTACCAGGATGTGTTGTTGCTACTCCAGGTAACTTCATTAGATAAATATGAGAGGTTTTCTTTCTAAACAACTGCCTCATGTGTTTTTACTTCTTGTCAATATGAAGGTGACTGCTTTCAAAACCATATTTTCATGGATGCAAAGAGTTGAGAGAACGCTTGGCTGATGTAATCACACTGCTGTCCCTTGTAACATGCCCATTAAGACAATGGCTGACAGTGCCAGGAATGGATGTTAAGAATGTAACACACAAGGAGGAAGTTGTGCATCTGGTGCAATTCACTCGCGCCAAGATTTTCACTGATCAATGTCAAAGGTTTATCTTCTTGCACATTAACAGCAAAAGCAGAGTCAGGACTACACTAGAGTTACAGCATTATATTTACGGCAATAAATAATAATAATTTAATTGGGGACTTTGCTCTATAAACAGAAATGAAGTCACTCTGATGTCCACTGATCCAAGCTGTGATATATAATACAGGCTCAATGTGACACTCTTTATTACAGTCAAAACACAGCTGTGTGCGGAGGCTACATATGGTATGGGTTATATGGACCATAAGCAATTCCAAAACCTCTCATCTTAATCTATAATTAATGTAACATCCATTTATTATAAATGCATATCTCATATAGTTCATATTTGCTGCACAAGAAGGTGTAGTTCTGAGATCCCTTGAGTTTATGATAACCTACACACACACACTTACTTTCTCCCTATCTCTCTGTTTATCACTCTGCCATTCTATGATTTATATGTAGACAGAACACACACACACACACACACACACACACACACACACACACAGAAAGAGAGAGACAGAGAGAGAGAGAGAGACATAAAGAGTATGTGTAGGCTGTTTCTTGAAAAAAAAAAGAAAATATAAACATAGAGCGTAGATGAAGTAGGTCAGTCAGTGTCGTGTGTGTGTGTGTGTGTGTGTGTGTGTGTTTTATATGTTCATTTTAAATATTGTAGTTCTCTTCTGTTTCACCCTCAAGGCCTGCAGTTCCTCTAATAAGGTGAATCGGGGCCTCTTTGTCCATGTAGGCTCCCACTGAGTGGATGTGCTGGAAATGCTATGTGTGCTTTGTGTGTGTTTGTGTGAGTAAATATGTGTGTATGTGTGTGTGGGTGGGAAGGTTAAAGAACTTTAAGGTTAACAGAGGTTGAGAAAAGCAGGGGAGGAAGATTTCCTTTGCATGTACTCCTCGTCTTTGTGTCTATTTGCTGCATAAGAGTGCAAGTTTGTCGGTGTGTTGCGGGGTTGGGGGTGATCGATATCAGACGGAGAAAGGAAAGCCTCTGTGCTTGGTGTATTTGTCCACGCTAAAGTTGCGGGGAGGTGGATGCATGCAAATGTGCATGTCCTTTTCACAGTGCATGCCTGCATGGGTCTGGTTGTAGAGTGCAGGTAAGGGTGAAAGATGAGAGAGGTGGAAAGAAAGTTACAAAACATTGTTGAATGCTTCCAGCAACCACCATAACCTACTCTTTAATGATCCATCATGTCCATCTCATTACGCCATGTAATACATTGCTGTTTCTGAGTCCATTACCAACAAATGGCTATGATTATACCCCCCCCTTCTCACCCCTCACCAGATCTAACCCTGCATCTCTAATCCACCCTCTTCCTCTTTCCTTTCTCCTTGTGCATCTAACCCCGCTCAATCTCACTTCATCCACGTGTGACAGCTGTGGAATTGCAATCAATACAGCGGCTGCACCCAGCTGAGAGATTCAGTCCATCTGTATCTATTGGACCGGGTCTTCAGACCGCACGAAGGACACAGTCTGCGTGGTAGAATGAGTGTCAGAGCAGACTCAGTTAGTGTTGATCTATTTTTACGGTGTTGGATGCTGTCACTGTGCAGCCGTCGACTGCAGGTAGCACAACAAAGCGCACAGTTAAATGCCAGCCACGTCCCGCGAGCAGCGTTGGCATGAAATCGGGCTAATTTCTTTGGAGTACAACACACTTGATGCACACACGTTTTACACCCACTTGTGGATGGCCGATGGTTTTTTACAGATGACTGGAGCAGAGTGCGATGGAAAAACTAGGTCAAATAGGAAGCTGCTGATTGATGGTGAACGAAGGGAGGGAGGAAGCAGGGCAAGAAAGAGTGGGAGGACTTAGTCACTGAAAAGTGTCCAAGGAAGGGATGTGCATGCCTGATGGGATACATGGACACTCATACACGCACACACACAGAGAAAATGATGGCAATATGGATGAGTTGTGACTCACTGTAGCTGTTAGAAAACGAGAGGCACAGTGGGTTGCAGCTTGACTGAACATGTCCACATAAGAGGGAACATTTTCCGTTTGTTTGTGTATTTATTTGTTTTATTTCTTTCTTTATTTCCCAATTTGGGGTCAAGAGAATTTGCATTTTCTATCACATTTTCCATAAAAATCTGGAGTTCGTTTCACAACAGATGCCAAGTCTGATGCATTTTTGGTTAATGTATTAAAAACCCAATCTGTAATCTGCGCAGTAAAAACACTGAAACCCTTCTGCTTTTTTTTTTTTTTTTTTTGAATGAAGTCAGTTTTAAAGAAAGCAGAAGCTGACTACTATAAAATGTTGTAAAATTGGTCCAAGCTACATTTCTTTGAAGCTTAGCCAAACCCCTGATGTAAGGTCCTGATTTTATCTTTGGTTTTCTGCACCAATAACCAATGGGTTCAACTGTGCTCTGTGATTTGTTTGCTTTACACATTCATGAAATAAGGCAGTGAAAATGAATTACTAGATACATTTCCCTACAGGGCAGCGTTTCATAGACCACGGATACATTTCGGAACAAAACTCAAATCCCATGCATGAAAAACTAAAATGTTCATGAAATATGAGCTAAGTTCAAATGACAGTTGCCCTTTTGTAAACTGTTCACTGCTAATGACAAGCTAACAGTTCAACAAAACAAAACATGATGTTTAGGATGATGATGACAAAAGTGGAGAGCTTCCCATGCGAGTGGCTTCAGGGAGAGGGTGCAAGAGAAAGAGAGGGAGAGAGAAAGAGAGAGAGAGAGAGCGTCTTGGCATAACTCTTAATGGAGGCAGGCACTCATTTATCATCCTAAGTAGCTGAGTGTTCTTTTAATATGCTTGAGTGCAGAGGCGTGCACGTCTGTATGTGTGCAGAGAGATAGAGAAAGAGAGAGAGAGAGAGAGAGCGAGATTAAAGATGAGAGAAAGTAGGTCAAAAACCCATGTAGCACACTATGTCACCGTGTATGGGAGGATGTATCAACAGCATAATGGCTTTGGTCTCACCCCATAAGGTTTGGCTGAATCACACAACGAAGAATAGGAGATGTAAGACCAGCTCTGTGCTTTTCCAAAAGGGCAAGTTTATGTCCATAAAAACGTCACAAAGGCATTGAAGCAGATTTTCATAAAACCATAGTACATACCCGAATTCATCATCTGAGCTTCATTCTGCTCCTATAAAACCGTTTCCAGATTATTGGAGGTCCTTTTTATCTGTAAAGTGATGCTATTTCACACACAAAAAGTGCCACGAGTGATCACAACATGATAACTACTGCCACAAATCTAGAGTCCCACATCCTTTCTGTTCTAAAAAACAGAGATGGACCAGAATAAATGAAGCGTATTTGTCAAATATTTCCAAAGACTCAGCACTGTCAGTTCAGCAGCTGAAGCTTCATGCCACATACACTTTGCATACACACTGGTTAGAGTATCACTATCACTCGAGAGCAGAAAACAGACATTTTGGTGATGGGGATTGTCGGTGGAGGTCAGAATGAAAAATGTGTTGCCTCGCTTGAATGACAGATGGTCAGTGATGGATAGAAGAAGACAAGTAGACAGTAGCGGTTGAAGGATCCTGGCGATTACCCATCAGGTATCTGCTGTGTGGGAAAGAGAGAGAGAGTACATTTAAAGACAGCACACACACACACACACACACATACACACACACAGTTACATTTGCTCCCGATCTTCTATCCACTCTGACAGGGTGGTAGTGGCTTGGAGCGAACGTCACCTGTCAGGGACAGCAGTCATGGGAGGACATTTAAAAAAAAAAAAAAAAAAACTCACACACAAACACACACCTCAGAACTGTCTGTGTCTCTACGTTTAGGTGTTCTGTCTTGTTCACTTCTGTTAAATCATCTGCATCTGTCTGGCCGCACCAGTAATAAAAAAAAAAAGTAAAAATAGAAATGACTGTACCGTTACAGACAAATGTCTGTATACACATACACACACACACACACACACTCACACACACACACACACACACACACACACACTCAGACACACTCAGACAGACACACTCAGACAGACACACAAGTGCTTGCTGGTACACACAGGGACACTTACGTAAATGCATACATACACACGCTTAGACAATGATGTCCTGTCTGTGAATATAATGTAGGGCAGCAGTGGATAAGGCCAGTTAGTCATGAGTTAGTCAAGAGTTTCAAAGCCAGGTCACAGATGGTTGTGGGCTTAAACCGACAAGATACCAAAAATTAAAACTGATTGGAAAGGACTGAAAATAAAAGGATGTGTAATGGCTGACCGAGGGCCTTCCTTTCTGTAAAACCTCCTTCCATCCTCCCAAAACAAGTTGCCTCTGCTTTACTTGTATTCATAGTGTGGATCTCTAGTGAAAACCCAGTGGGGACACAGGTCCTGAACTTGTGTCAGAACATGCGTGAGTCTGTCAGTTACTGTATAGTCTAAAAAGAGCGGTCAAGTGCAGTTCAGTAGTGAAGGATGCTTTGATGGAGATTTCTGTCCGCTGGGTTGTTTTGGAGAAGTGCATGTGGCGGGTGATGCAGAAGTCAGAAGACGCCAAGAGGTCTTTGCTTATAGCAGTTGGAAACACCTCTACTTGGCTTAAGAGTTGGGGGAAAAATCTGTCTTGTCCTGAAAACGTTAATATTCTGTCATCAACCCTACCCGAACAAACGTATAGCAGCTACAATTGAAAATGCATTGAAGATAACACAGAGAGACACATTAACTCAGCAAGGCCGCTAACCCAATGATAATCTAACTTAATCTGACAACATTTATTTCATTTTAAAAACTCTAAACTAATTGACCTTCCATTATCATTTATATTTCTAGAGTAGGCATCGGACAATGTAAACAGTTTCATACTGTGTGTATTGGAACATCTGATGTAATTTTTGGTGAAAAAACAACCCTTTGAGTCTAATACACCAATTTTTATTTCTATGACAACAATGCCAAAAGTGGTTTTGGTTCGCATCATCCTTTCTTTCTATTCAAGTCCTGTGTTATAGAGGCCCGTGGCGTTTGGTTTCACAGAGTCAGTTATCCTCACAACCAGCTGCAGAACGGTATCTCCCTAGGGAACATGAACGCTTATCAAGTGGCGCACTTGGTCCCAGAGTGCGTGTGTGCATGTGCGTGTTTGGGTGTATGATTGTGTGTACACATTTACGAATGCATGCATCCGCGCAGGTGAGCCCAGTGTGTAGGTGGACTCGCTGATGAGGATATGTGGAGGATATGAGGATGATGTATGCAGCCCTCTCTCTTTCTCACACGCTCTTTCTCTTGTACAATCTCTTTTGACGTTTTATCGATCCGTCTCCAGTGAAGACAGAAGGATAACTTAAAAGTTCTTGAATGACAAGTCTACAATTTGATTTGATTAAATAAAAAAGACTTCTCACCTCCACCAGAAGAACACTCTCTCTAATGCTCTGTGTAGGTTAGCGACTTCGCAGACCTTCAGTCACTGATGGGAATACATCGCATTAAAATGCAAATGTTTTATGTTGACACCAGTGTGCAGGGTCTAAAAAGGGTTGCGTAATAGTGACTGTCAGAACATTAAATATGGATGCTATTGATTCACGTCAAAGAGTGCAGATGCCAGACTGACAGGTTTTGGGTAAGCATGTGGCCAAAAGTTGAAAATATGGTGCTGGTGCAGTTTGAAACAGGGTTGGATTTGATGATAGACTTTTCTCCTTTAAAAGAATGCTAAGGGGGCCGAGGCACGCTGGCAAGTTCGTGTTAGAGAGTACACTTGTGGTCAGATCATCCACAAAAGCCTAACCCTAAGGGGATACTGATAGCCTAGAAATATAGCTATGATAATACACAGCACCGTGAATTAGATTGGCTTGGAAAGAGATAAAACAGTTGGTTTCTTTGTCCTCGAGTCCTAAAACCATTTCCTACTGTTGGTAACAGTTGTTAGACAAAAGCAGTTTGTGTAGCTTTTGAACAGGATCCGCTCATGCGTGCTTCTCTTGGTAAAGCAGGTAAAATAGCATGTAAGATGACTGAGCCTTGCACCTCTATCTTTGCCCCAGTTGAAGGAAAAAGGTGATGCAAATGCAAATCTCAGTGGTCTCAACCGACATCAAAATTCTCTGAAGTGCTAATTCATGCACCATGTGACATGATCCGTTTCCTTGTCTTTGTTGTAATTTGATTATCCTCTCATCACAGAAACATGGAAACACTTTTGATGTCTCCTGTTAAATACTGACAGCTTGCCTCCCTCTTATGAACACACCAATTAACCCTTTTGTGACCTTGTCGCACCTTGATACTGTTGCGATTTTTGCTCAAGGAATCATTTCATTCTTCTGTAAGATAATCAGCTTTGACAGTTGTGGGTCAAATGCTCAAAAGCACGTACGTAGCTGAGTCGCAGCAGGTTGTTAGATCATTGCAAACACAGCGTGCCTTATTACAGAGGTCCTGACACTATTTCCTCTCATAGCATCAATCCTGGGCCTTGTTTACAGGAAACTGCTTTGCTGTTCCACAGCTGTGACAATGTTGATTTGTTATTCAGAGGAGTGCATTGCGTTTCAGGTGAATGAGATATAGAGCATGTAATCTGATGTTGTTAACTCCCTCTTGCATAAATCAGTGGAAAACCGGGGGGATCAGGTGTGAAATGTTCTCCTTTTTTATGTAGGCCAGGGGACAGGGTGAAGATTCATTTTAATTAGTTGACAGGTTGAAGTGGGAGAACACACAAATGCTGCTTTTTGTTCTGTCCATGCACATTGTGAAGTTTCTCAGCCTAGTGTGATTTTATTGAATAAAATGAATGGTGATGTCAGTGGAAGTGACTGATGATGTTTGATGATGACTATGATGATATGTGTCCTGCGCTTTGGGCTAATTTGTGAAACATTTCCAAGAAGTTCAAACCAAATTCTGCTGAATGCAATGGCGGCTCTTGTCTTCCGAGAATTTGCTGTGAACTGGCCTTCATAGAATTGCAGTGTGCATACCTCTGCCAGTGCTTCAGATTTTTCTTGTCTGGTGTGGCTGCTTGCACTCTTCATATTATTTTACATGCCTCATTTCTAAACTTCTTCTTCTCCCTCTTCTTCTTCATCTCCCTCTCTCTCTCTCTCTCTCTCTCTCTCTCTCTCTCTCTCTCCTCTACAGTGTGGCAAAGGAGCGGAGAACTTTGACAAGTTCTTCACACGCACTCAGCCCCAGCTCACACCACCAGATGAGCTGGTTATCGCCAACATCGACCAAGCCGAGTTTGCAGGGTTCTCTTTCATCAACCCACAGTTTGTACACCCGTCGCTTAGCAACAGCGTATGAGAAGGATGGGGAAACCTCCTTGAAGAACCTCCCTGCTCACTGCCACCCACTTAAACCTACCGCCCATCTAACATCTGACCACAACTTGATCAAAGGCCCACTTTATGTATTGGTTTTACTCATAAGCAGGAATTTAGCACATCCATATTTGTTCTTTACTATGTGTTTACCAGTATAGATTATATTGATTAGACTGTTTCTAATTTCCTTTAGTTTAATGATTAGCATGCACTATAGAAAACAATGTCCTTTCTTAACCCTGTGATTTATAGTGAAGGTTTACCATAACTGGAGGCACTTGGACCGAAGGGTGTCAGGCTTTATTTATATATGCCAGTATATGATTAAGTTAGGAGAATACATTAATCTCTGCCTGTATAACCAAGAGAATATTAAAGGATTCAGATTTAAAGCACAGGTTATCCTGGAAAGGATGCCTGCGCAAAAAATTCATGCTTACAAATCTCAATGGATAAACATTATAGTCTACAGATCTAGTCGGTGGGTCATAGTTTGTTTCTATATGGATAATCATCACATTATAGATATTACTGTATGTGATGACGGTGAAAAACACCCATATAAAGCTGTGTAGACGCTATAGCCAAATATGAAGGATAGGTGGTGCAGGAGTTGAAACAGCACCTTGTGATTCAATGTTTTCTGTATCTTGTTTACACTTTTCTTATCCTTTGGTTTCATGGTGACAGTGTAAAATTATATTTTAGTACAAACTGACTCCAGCCACTCTCACCTTAGAGCGTGCAGAGCAACAGTTATGTATTTGAATAATATGCAGCCTGTAAAAAAGGAAATATGTGAGACACATGGGTATCAAAGTGTCGGAATTGGTTTCACTTTATCAAGACTTCACTTAGCTTAACTGTTAGCTCCCGATTTTACCTGGTTTTGAAAGCAGTGATTTGCAGACCTATTTCCCAGCCCTCACTGAGCTGCACAAATTAACCTTGTCAATAATTTTGTGGACACACAATCAACAGTAATCAGTTTAGCATGTGGGCCGTGGAAGAATATATTATATCTACCTTGAAAAAAAAACCAACCCTACAAAGTTTACAGTTTTTCATGTTTTAACACTAGTCAGTGTTAATGACTATCCCTGTCCCACAACTACAAAGCCTCCCTTTGGTCATAAATGTCTTAACAGAAACAGTACAAGACATTTTAATACATTTTTTAGAATATAACATTAACTCATGTCTTTGTGTATTAACCATGCAATGTTTTATTGCATACAGTATCATGTCCTCCAGCATAGATAAAACACGTGTGTCAGGTTTCTTAGATACAAAAGTTGCAAATGAAAAATGTTGTTTTGCTGTCCCGAGAACAAACTCTTCTTTCATTAGGAGTATGTCAACATAATCATTATTAGTTGAATATGAACCATTTTTTTGCCTTCATTGTTGCTTCTTCATTGTCTTTAAACTAGATCTGTTTTTACTCTACTCTTTTCTGTGAACTCATACCTATTTTTCCATTAGATCAGATGAATATTTTAATGTATCTAATATCAGTGTATAACTCCTTTGTAAATAATCCTGAGTTATTTCAAAAGAGTATAGCAAGTTACAGTTTTATACCAACACCTGAATGTGCTTTTATTACATTAATTAGATAAACCAATATTTGTATGTGTAAAAAAAAAAAAAAAGAAGAAGAAACAACTAGGAACATAACCCAGTAGAGATCAACTTTGTAACAACTGGATGTCTTAAATAGAATCCAGATTTAGCAAGTTGTAAAAATATCTGTTTTACTTGTGTTGGCAGATTTATCAAATCTTTTTTTTTCCTTTTGATTTTCTTTAATCATACTCAGTGATTTTTAATGCACATTGTGTGTTGATTGGATGCGTGTCGGGCTGTTGGCCGTCCTTCTGTATCTGCATGCTGTTGGTAGGCATCATTCATGCATGTGATCTGCTAAATGCTGCATGCTACAAAGTATGACACCCCAAAGAGTTGCAACCCTTAAATGATGCGCCACACAAAATGTAATATTAGAGATTAAGAGTCACTCGTTGAAGTTGAATAATGGCCACGGTTATCTTATATTCATGTTGATTACAATGGATTCCAATAGTGACAACTTTTCACTGTGGGGGGAAAAAAAGTGTCAGAATGTCCACAAAAAACTGCATCAAACTAATCCTACATCATAATGCACTTATTCGCTGTGTATCCGTATGATATATCTCAGTCCTCACACACGACTCTTTACAAACCAACTACAGGAAGTGAGTGTGAAACACTCAATAGAGAGACTGAGGGTGAAGTGTCACTGTAAGCATAACTCTAGATTGACTGACTGAATTTCAAGTGGGCCAGTAGACATCACGGTCAGTAACCATAGGACGAACAAGTCTGTAAGATTGTGACTGAGTTTTAATGACACAGCTGTGCAGCAGTAATAAAACACTGAAAGTCAGAATGCTCATGCAGGTGGGTGAGCTGTGTATGAAAGCAAGAGTGAGAAGCAAGAGTGATTTTACCAAAAAAAAAACAAAAAAAACAAAAGAATCCTGAACGCCAGGGGCTGAAGAAAGTAGAATAGACGTTTATTGCAGATTGTGAATCTAAATAGATACTTAATTTTTTTCTGAAACCTAGCCAGTGGCTCTAGAGCAGTAGTCCTTTAAGTAGGAGCTTTATATATAGCTACATTATGGCCCTGGTTGGTATAGCGATGTGGAACCCTGAATCCAGATCTATGGTGAGTTGTGACTCAGAAGCACTGCTCGTTGCTGAGCCAGTGGGACCACTCGCTCTCTAGTGTCTCATGAATGGGGTTTATGTTATATTTTTAATGTTGTGTTGTTGTTGTTGTTAATTGTTCTGTTTTTTATTTTTATTGTTATTTTTTTGCTTTTGCCATTTATCTTTGGCTGTTGTCAGTGTTGTCAGTTTTATTTCTCTAGCTTCTGCTCAAGAAATTCAGGAATGTTTTCAAAGTATATATCACATTAGATAACTCATATCTGACCGATATAGATAGGAACTATTGAACCATTTGTAAAATTTTTCTCTGTGTTTTTTCTAAGAGTCGTGCTCTCCTACTGTGTTTCCTATCGTATATAACCTTTTGCATGTGCCAAACCTGGAAAACCCCAGAACCCGACAATAGCAGCGTTGCACTAGCTGTAGTCACATGGATGACTCTCTGTGGCAGCTTCTCCATGTATAGGCTGAGACCTGCCTAAAGCCACACCTGCTGTACACTCTGTTAACCACATACCATACACTAGCATGCTGCCATGAGTATACCGGTGCACATTGTGTCAGTACACATTACAATGCCAGTCAGTTTGATAGTCAACTCACCATAAACGTTACTATATCTTCCTGCCTGTCTAGCCTTGGGCAGAATTGTGTCTGAAAAACATTTCAACTTGTGGAGCATTTGATTTTAACATCCACAGTGAATTCCTCAGAAAGTGAGAGGAAATATTCCTTGTACATACTCAGTTTACTCAGTAACAGTCCTGCCCTGGTCTGAACTTGCACCTCTGTATGTGCTGACTCAGTAGTCTAGAACCATCCCTTTAATTGATTCTCTGATGACTTTGCTCCCCAGTCTTCTTTCTTCTTGGAAAATTTTTCAAAATATCATGTCAGAGTCGGTGTGGGCATGAAAAAAAAGATTAATACTCTCCCCTTGTGTGCCTTTCCCAACTTCAACAGTGATACTTTACATCTTCCTCTTGATCCTCATCCACCGTGTTCTACTCTAAAGTCTCTACTCCTCATGTATTTTTAATCCATTGTCAAATTAGCTTTGTCAATTTACTTTTACTTAGTTTTACTCTGTCAGCACACCTCAAAAGTCTCACAAATGTAAATAAAAGATCTTAAAAAAAAAAGACTACAACAAAAAAAACTGCATGCTTTGTTCACATAAATGGTCCACCATCTGGTCTGTAAATCAGAAATTTAAGCACATTTTATTGACTGACACCAATAACCTTTAGTCTGAAAAACTATGACTTTACTCACCCTTGTCTGCTTGCTTTACCTTTACCTCCCTGTGCCTATTAATGACTGAATGATGTAGTGAGTTAATTAATAAATGTATCGACAATATCAAAGGATGATACTCGGGGAGTGAGGGAACATTGAACATGTGACGTAAGGACAGATGATGATGGCTTGTTTGAAGGATAACCCCTGTGCCTCGTCACATTGAACCAGCCCTCCCTCGTTGTCTCGTGTACTCCCTCTTTCATTCTACCTGTTCCTCCGTCCTCAGTGCCTGGGCCAAGTCAATCCATCATCTTATCGACAGTGTCCTCCTCCTTTCACCCTTTAAATCCCATCAGGTCAGGAAAGCAGTTGACATTTCTTATAATTCCCACATTTAGCATCACTTCCACTTTTTCCTCCTCTTTACTGATTGCCCCTAATACTCCATGGGAACGGAATTAGCCAAATGTATTTAGTGTTTTACTTTGTTTACATTCGTTTTGATGTCCTCACCTTTTTGTTTGTAACATTATGCAACTATTTTACCTTAAGATAACAGCTTCAGAATCATTTGATGGTACACTGACTTGTAAGGAATGGCGCTTCTTTCATTCCCACTTGGCGCCCTGTATTCCTGATCTTGGACTATGTAACTTCAGGTTGAGCGGGTGCAAGAAGTGCATAACACTTTAGGGCACTGCGTCACACACACACACCACCGATTATGGGTCCGTTAGCTATAAGAAGAAGCTAGCTCGATATTCTTGGTAAGGACATCATGGCAGAGGCAAAGCGACTAGCTCCTAGCATCTACATTTTAGCACACAGCTGCTGTGGGTTCAGATGTTTTCAGTCAGTCAGATTAACCGAATGCTGACTTGATATGAGTCGACAGCGTGACTGCTGGTTTGTACTGAGGGCATGATTTTGTGTTTGTTGCCTGAGCAAGTGATTGTCTGTACATGAGCTGTTAGCTTCTAGGGGCACGCTGCTTCCTGTACCCTTGACTGCTGGACAAAAATTATTGAAGCCGCCAGCGCCCTGTAAATACCATCTTGTGGCTGCAGAGGCTGCTGTTCAGTAGAAGTTACATAGTTACATAGTTACATAGTCTTGCATTAAGGGAATAAGATGGCCAGAAAATAAGGAAATAAATTTCTTATCTTAAATGAAGAGTTTTGAGAGAGAAGTCTGTTATGATTTTTTTTTTTCAATTGGTATTTCTTACAATACTCTGTTTAGATACCTGTTTGTTTTATGTGAATCTTGCTTTCCTCATTGTAGTAAGTCATTACTCTCCACCGTGTCCTGTTCGCTATGAAATGAGAGCGTTGAAGTGGACTGCCATCTCTTTGGCTGTTACAGAGTACAGGATCAGTGATGTGCTGGAATGCCTTATCTCTTAACCCTTACATTAACATGGTCCCTAACTCTCCTCTCTTTGTTAATTTATAATCTCAGCATCCCTGTGGTTGTACATAAATGACTTACAGTAGATATCTACATAGACTGTAAAAGAAAGAATATATTGTATTTTAAAAATGGTGTATGTTTTCTTCCCTTGTCAGCCTGAAACCTTCAAATGAGTCTGAGCTACTTACCTTGTAACTGATTGTGTCATTTGTACCTAATGTATGATAATGCTAATAAAAAAAAAGAAAAAGGAAAATGAGGTCCATACTTATGTGGTTGAGTGTTTTTTTGTTTGTTTTTTTTTTTTTTTTTTGTCACCTGTCGGGTTTTCTTATTAAAAAGTTAACAAAGGCATCTAAAATGTTGAAAATGTTGTAGTGAGATTGACTTTACTTCCATCCCTTACTGTATAACCAACCATTGCATTAGGAGAAATACTGCCACAGTATTACTCAAACGAATAGTTAAGAGAGAGTCGAGCCTCCCTGCAATTCCGGCACCACTGCAATCACATCCTGTGAGTTCATGTGCATGTGTGTATTGCCACTTGCAAGAGTAGTGTTAATGTTGACGACAAAGATGTGTTTGTTTTCACAGGTGTGGGTGTTTGCATGCATCAGCGTGATCATGTACAGTATGTATGTATGTATGTATTTGGGAGTATGTGAGAATGTGCTTTTCTGTGGCTCTTTGCGTATGCAGAGGTGTGAGTTTGTGTGGGGGTGGTTGGTCGATTGTGTGTATGTTTCAGGCTCCTTCATTAGTTGGATGGCTGAGCTTGAGTGTTGGTGAAGGCAGAGGGATGTTAGTGATGGAACACAATAGCGTAGCACTCACTGCTGTCAGAAGTTATCAGGGGAGACTTGGATTGAGGAGCATCACGGCCTGGCTGTCTAAGAGCTGACTGACACTGCTAGATTCCTACTAGATTTCACTTAAATTAGGATCTGGGCACACCTGACCTGAGGCTTTGCTTTTCAGCAAAAAGAAGATTTATGTGGAGCCAATTAGCCCATTTAAAGACGATAGACTATATATATAATGTTTCTATTCTGTTAGTCTGTAAGAAATGTATATGGTCATTTTTAGCAAGAGATAGAGTGCAATGCTGAAAAAAGGAGAAAAAGTCTCTTAGAAAAGATTGTATCTTAGAATTCACAGTGAAGTAGAAACAAAGACAGGTAAAAACATCTTGCTTTTGCTTTCTGCATGGTCCCTGTTATTGTATTGTTCTTTGAGAAGTTTTGATTTCTTCTGAGCTTGACCTCTTCTCATTTTGGACTTTCCTCTTTCTTGTTAGTCACAAAACTCCAGCCACTATACATATCCTCAGACTCCTCGGTTGATGGCTTTCATCTATCTTACTGATGTTTTCTCAAATGAGGGCCCGTAATTACTATCGCTATCCCAGCTGGAGGGCGGCCAATATCCTAAATGGTGGCTTAAAGTGATAGGAAGAGTTTTATAGGGTTTTACAATGTGGTGTATTGAAGATATTAGAGGTTTCAATCCTTGCTGTGCTGTTCTTGAATGTCAAATGAGTCTATCATAACCATACAACCTATTTGACATTATGTGTCATTCCAATTGCATTTAACAAATACAACTTAATTACAGTGTTCATTTGATTAAACAGGATTTTTTTTTCTCTCTCCTGGCTTGTAATGTTGTCATATTGTACAGTGTTATTTAACTTGTGTTCATTTCTTCAAATGTTTTCAGACAGCACATATAGCTGCCATCTGATAAGAGAAAGCCCTGCAGTATGTTGACTGTGGACCCAGCTGGTGTGTGAGCTTTTGTTTAACACATATATGTTTCAGGCCACTGGTTTCTCTCATTCTCCCTCAATTACACAAACAGACAAATACACACACACACACACACACACACACACACACACACACACATCCACACAACTTCAGCACTGCTTCATCGGTTATGAAACTGCCAGAGCTAAGTCATATGCAGCCGTATTGTTTTGTTATGAAAGCTGTTCTGGCCTTAAGTAAAACAGATGCATTATTGTTACAGTCTGATACACATAGGCATCTTTGTGAATAATGACTAAGCCAGGGTGTATTATAGAGACTGAATGATTTATGTTTATATTATCCAAAGAAGAAAAACAAAGAGAGAAAACGATGATTGCGCCATGTTTTTATGAGTTTGCATGTAAAAAGTACAAAGTAAAGCCTTAAAAACTCCTTGATTCTCTTTGCGCTGGTCAGAGAGGGCACAGAATTCCCTGATTCCCAAAGGATGCTGGTAAAGAAAAGTTTGAAAAGAAATAAAATTTGCAGCAGGCTTTAATGTTTGATTGTCAAAGCAGAGGACAAAACAGCACAGGAGAGAGTAAGTTTGCTTCAACAGAATACAATGATGTAATGTGTCAGAAATACGTTTCTTAAATAAAGAGACGCAAAATGGGATGAGAGAGGTTCTGATTGTCTTCCTGTGAAATGAGTGAGAGGTTATGTGAAAGGCCAAGTCAGAGCCAAGCTGCTGAGAGCCTCTTCACTCACTCCTGCCTATGATCAGCCGGCAACAGAATGAGGTGGTTAGTCATACACATGCATGGGATTCACCAGATGCTCCTAAATGACTGAATGAATGCCCATATGCATAGAGACAGTTTGTGCCGACGTCAGTCTGACAGCTGCTCAGATGGATCTGCACTTTCCTGAGTGTATGACAAAATGCCATCATGAAACTATCACATTTTACGCAAATTTAGCACTAGGCTACAGCCTTAATTTGTCCAGTCACTGTTTTCTGCTCCTGTACTCATCTGGAAACACATGTATAGACAATACAGTACATCTGTTTCCACGAGGTAAGAACCAGATGTTGCATGGATGAATTTATATATGTTATAATACAGTAATAGTATGTATTTAATTAATGTAGCCTATATTCTTTTTCTTCTTTTTATGGGAAAACCCTGACATGAAGAGTGACACTGGATTTTCTACACAAAATTGTATTTTTATATTCCAACATGCAACCAATCTCCAGAGTAACTCAGAAAAAATAAATAATGAACAGTAGTAGGAAAACCCAACAACGATTTGTTTATATATAAGATATAATATGATATAAATTTATGTAGAAAAGAGTGTCAGACTTTTGCCATAAAAGGAAGAAAAAGAATATAGTCTACATTAATTAAATACATACTATTACTGTATTATAACACTTAGAAAATGCACCTAATTTAGTGATGATTTTGTGTGCAAATGCAGCTTCTGGGCATTTCAGGGGCCTTTTTAGATGTGCTTTAAATAAACGTTGAAAACTTCTTATATTTTGTAAGTACTTAGCACAAACATCTAAAACAACGGCGATTGGAAGTTTACTAAACTAACATCTGCAGAAAGGGGTTGTTGCGCTGTGGTTTGAACCATAAAGTCATTGAAATTGTTGTTATCCACAGCACATGAACGCAGCACCTCCCCTACTCCTCCACACACCTGAAGAAAAAAGGAGTACTGGTGTGGAGCTGGGTACCACGTGCCTCGCGCCACGCGGGTAGTACTGGCTTCGGATAGTATAGTGGTGCGCGAGCTACGCAGCCGCGGGTCCCGTTCGCCTCCACACACTGGTACACTGGTTTAGCGCGCGTCAAACCCGAGACATCGCGGAGCGACTGAACGAGGAGAAAAGAAGAGGAGAAAGATAGAGGGAGAGGAAGAACAGTGCTTTCCTCAACGAGTCTTCTTCGTGAAGGTAACAGGCTCAATAACTGTTTCTGTCTTTTATTTTTGAATTGTAAAGTTAAATGTCACAGACATTTTGTGCAGGGGAAAGGACTGCTTTGTGTGTTGGTTATTGTTACTCACGCCTCGGATGTTTTGCTTAAAGCCAGTTAGACTGAGCCTCGTGTCAATACTTCTATTGTAAAATAGACAGTTAACTTTGCTCTCATAATAAGCTTGGAAGCCTTTACTAAACTACATAAAGTCACTTTACCCATATTTCTATGTGGAGTTAAAGCTCATATTATTATGCTGCAGTTTATTTCATCAAAACTTGAAGAATGTCAGGGGAGACCAATTTCAGCTTGAGTCTACGTTTGCATATTTGGAGCCTATCTAATATATTTGCCTTTTCTTTGCCCTCTGACGCCCCTTCAACACTGCGCGTCCACTACAGTTAGACACGTCCGGAACTCAACTCGCTTCTGTTATTATAACGTTTTAAAACCGTGTCCATGGGGTCCGCTGTTCTTTTCAAGATGTAATTCTCTGCAGTTTGAAGAAAGAAAAAGTGGTGTGACACAACAACTCAGTTTTAGGGTGAGAGAAATAAAGAGAGAAGAAGAGCTGTTGAAAATGTTCCTCTGTGCAATTAAATAAGTTGTGATGCAAAACCTTCAATCGGAGATACGGAAGGCAACACTCGGAGAGGGTCTAAGACGGAGTTTAGACGGGTTAGCCTCAGCTACATTCATGTTTAACAACGCTGAATGGACTAAGCTTATTATTGACTGATTGTTCACTATGGCACCGTCCGTGACCGCTTCAGCACCGCGGACAGAGATTTGAGCTCGAGCCAAGGATTAAACGGCAGGAATAACACACAGCTGGCTCTCAATACACCACAGAGGATGGAGCCAACACACAGGCTCCGATGCACTGGATTCACAGTGGCATGTGTATTTAAAATTATCTGAAAACTAATGACAAAATGACGCAGATTACGCAGATGCCAGCGGAGGGTCAGTAGTCACCTACATTTATTAGATGATTCAGAATCATGAATTGATGCCTTTCTTCTTTTTTTTAATTTACTGCAACTCTATGGTAATAACAAAAACTGAAAGTAAACAAAACCTGAGGTTCAATCGCAATTTGGCTCCTGATTAACAAAAATATGGATAATGTTTGCAGCAGTAGACAGCCCACAGGTATAATCTACTTGGCTGACATCCACTCCTCTGTGTGCCAGCCAGACAAATACTGTTGTAGCACAAACTTACTCTGGGATGGTGTGTGGGCTGCAGGGGATTACGTTTCTGCAATTGCAGAAGAGAAATACTTTCCAGCCACTGTCCAATACAGGCTGCTCACACTCTCCGGATGAGAGCCTACTTGTTGCAGTGAGACAGACATTGATATAATAAATGATCCGTGTTATCCTGGACATGATAGTGTAGTAGTTCAGACTGAGAGTCAAAATGGAGAAGTACCTCTGGTGTAATATTTTGTTGTTGTTCAGTTTCAATTCAGAGAAACTTTTAAGGATTTAAATATGTTCAGAACAACAAGCTTTAGTCAGTTGACCTAAACCCTGCTGTTTTTTGTAGACATTGTTTTTGACTAATAACATCATTAAAATGCTGCAGGGTTAGGGTTGCTTTCAGCTCTATGCAGAATCTTACCATGTTGTCAGAAGATAAATTGCATCTCTGTAATGCAGATTTTCACACAGCTTCACTGGACAGTCATAAGAGATTCAAGGAGAGGATTCACAGACTGTGTTACAAAGGGCTTTACAGCTCATCCTTGTGTCCTGCCATAAAAGTCATACAGTCTCCCTCCATTTCTCCTCCACCCTCAGCAACACCACTGTTCACAGTTTACCGGTGTGTCACTCCTGCCAACAGGAGAAACATAGCTGCAGGTCACCATTGATAGAAATGTCTGATGCAAATTCCATATTGAGGAACCTGGACATGCTCAGTGTTCTCAATGTGCATTGGACAGTTATATACACTATGCATATACCATTGCACTAGCTTTAGGTCAGTTAGTGTTACGGCAATATCCAGGTATGACAAAAAGCTTGTTTGATATCACTTAATACTAATATTAGTTAAGGTTAGATAATACTTATCAGGTTTTTTGAGTAAAACTATAAATTCTTGTTTCATGTGTTGTTGTGAGGAGCATATTTATTCATTAAAAAGTTGTTGCCATGTTTAGTCAGGGGGTTAGATATCTAGGAGCATGGCATGGAAAAATGATTTTGTTTTCCTTTCTTAACCATTTAGTAACTTCACTTTCTATTCTTAGTGTGTATATGAACCATGCTGCACCATAAAACAAATTTGTTAAGCACAATAAATAGGCATTCCCTGTAGCGTCTGCCTACTCTCTTGGCTGCTCCTCATTGGTTTCAGTGATCACTCTAAGCAACATCCTGATGGGATATGTCCTCAAAAAGTAAACACAGTGCTCTTTAGTGATTGGTGATAGGTAATATATAGTACTGTGGCTTTACACAGACTCTGGTATTCACTGTTGAAGTCCTACAGCAGTTTTGTACAGTACATAACTATTAGAACATATATACCAATATAAAATTGCATGTTCTGTATCTCTGATGAATTCTTGTCTTTATTCTATGTGTGTTCGAGTACTTATATTACACCATGAACTGTGTCCTGCTTATCTTTTCCTCTATAATCTTCTATGATGTATGTGTCTCTCTGTCTTTGTCCTGTTTTCCTCCATATCCCTACTCCAGCATGTAAAATGCACTACCAGATAGGGAGCCTTGTTTTGGGACTCGCTTATCAGTTCATTCATGCTTGACTAATTCGGAGGCCTCTCTGTATAGTGTTGCCTGGCGACAGGGCCAAGTCAAGCACTTATAAATGGGAGATGGGTTCTCACAACGAACACGGGAAAAAGGATGTTAGTGCTATTGCTTTAGGTCACTGTATTTTTTGTGCCACAGTCAATGTGTGTCCACCCTTTTAGAGATCACCACTGTGCCATTCACTTGGGTTTTATGAGATTAAATAGACCTGTCCATCATCATTGTTACAAATATGTCTACATGAAAGGAAGTAGTTCAGGATAATTGTCCCCGATATACACTCTAAGTTTTGGTAAAGCAAATGGGTCTTTGAAGGGTCTTTTGGAGTCATTACTGTTACTTATTTATGATCATCAGGAGCCATTAAATGCAGAGAAGAAATTGACTGACAAGCTATCCATGCACTTTCTGGTCATGATACTGTATGAAGGAGTACGGAGGGGATGACATCTCAAAGCCAAAACCATTTGCTGAAAGACATAAGGGAACTGCCTTTGGAACAGCATGAAAGGCATGGGCTATATCCAGAGCTGCCCCATCCAATTAAGATGATCTGACATTACAGAAGAGAGATGTAATGCATTTTGCAGCCTGCTCTGGAGTCTTGAGGGTGAGGGAAGAGAAGGAAGAGAACACCTCCTACATTAGGTCAGCTGGTTCAGCTGCTTCTATGAAAACGTGTGGCAACATAAAAACAACCACTTGACTGATTTTGTAACCAGAATCCTGTGATTTTTTTATGTGGTGAGAAGGTGAGAATATGACACAAAGATTTCCACATCACTCTCTGTCTTGACAGCTTGCACCACCACCACCTGTCTCTGCTGTTCGCCAGATGATGCACTGTAAGTCATCTGGCCTGCAGCAGGGATTTAGCTTGAACTACTGTGTGCATTTTCTCATTTTTGGTAGGCATGCCTTCAAGGGAGCGCAGAGGCATCGCCAAAATTACCACTGAGAAATCATCCCTGCTTGGTGGCTCACCACTGGAAGCCCACCTAGCCAAGGATAATGGCTGATATACAAGAATAAGTGGAAAAGATGTTGTCTTCTGATATGACATTAATCCTATAGACACATTGTCAGAGTATGAGCAAAAAAAAAACAAGGTTAGGCTTCTATGTGCATTTTGAAAAAGTCATTTAAAATAAGTAACATACCATAGTGACTCTTGATAACTAATCAGTTAATCTTACTCTAGGTGCTATTGTTAACTATACAAACATCATAAATTAGGATAGATTACACATACCTTTTCCATGTGCACCACATTATCCAGTTGACAACTAAAAATATTTATCATGCATTGTCCAGGTCACTATATTTTTCAAAGGATTTTACTTCTCCTAAAACAGACAAAATTAAACACTAGCATAGTGTTAACAAGATTAATGATGAAGTAGGACTTTCAGATTTGTTTGACAGGATTTTAGGCTTGTGCAGGCTTAGGAAAAAATGTCTTTGTTATAATGGTCTTCCTTAGAGGAAGTAACTATTGAATATAGGGGTAGGTAGCAACTGAATAAGATGTTAAAGTCGCATTTGGATTCCTGATGCCTTTTGTAATTCTTTGTAATACTATTATGACCTGTTACATTCTCTTTAATACTCATGATGCAGAGAAGACAAAAGAAAGTGGCTGAAGACATTTTGTGGGTCAGTGAAATGGGCTCTTTGTGTGTTATGGCAATACAACTGTCACTTCACCGGCATTTGTGGGTCTGAGCGAGAGAGTACACATGATGTGCGTATGAATCTGTGCACTGATACTGTAGGCATGTGTGGTGTTTTCCCTTTATTACGTCTGTGGCAACTGTACAGGCAGATTCTCGTCAAGCCGATGATGGGGGCTGCCAGCTTTGTCCAGCTGTGTCCGTGGCTTGATGACATATCTCCTCTCTCGTGCATTGGAACCGCTATTGTCCTCAGGCTCGTCCAATCAGCCCCCGTCACATCAACCAACAGCAACTAACTCCCACAGTATTAGTTGCCTGTCCACATCAGAGGCAACAGAGGGACTGCACTCACAGCCATGCTCTTACAGCCACAGTAACTGGGTCAATAAGCACACCAAAAGAGATCCATGCTCTGATGCTGACAAACCCTCGACAGAGATGATGAAATACACTATTTCAAATCATGCTATTAGTAGTTTTTCAGTGAAATTCAGTGCTTTTGACCACAGTCATGGGCTATATTGAGCTAATTCAGCTCCAATACAACTTTAAAGAAGCCCTGCTTTAGTGAACAATATTTATTTTTAAAGTATTTGCAGATGTCCTTCTATCTAGAAATCATCTGATTCTTCTTGAATCAGACAGAGGTGAGGAAAAAAATTCTCACTTGATCATCACATCTACCAAAATAAATATGCATTTGTGATATTTCCATATTTACAAGTTTTAAACATCAGTGAAAAAGAAAGATGGTCACCATCACCATTGCTGTGTTATACAGGAAAAGAAAGTATTAATTATATTTTAGCAGTCTTAATATAATCTACTGACCAATCACAGACCAGTGATGGTTTGACTTGTTTCAACATCATATTCTACAACAATTATTCTTTGCCTTGTCTTTGCTTTACCAATTGTTTCTGGAAAATGTGACATTTTTGCCAGTGAGCTGTTGAAATTAGGGTTGACAGGAGGTTGGGAGCATATTAACAAAGAAGACAGAAGAGGAATGCCCTACTTTTGGTGATGACGTGCCCTTTACTCTGGCAGTCGTCTGCATCTGCCTTACTTGATGCCAGCGTGGCCTCTGGACCCCCTAGTGGCATTATTCGGTGCCACATTAATGGTTGAAAATGTAAACAATCTTTTGTTACTTTTAGTTAAATCCCCTTTTTATATTGTGTATGTTACAAGTCTTCTGTGAACTAGTGTAGCAGCCTTGTAAAATGTAGTTTCTGAAACAACTGCAAAGCATCTGCTGAATGTATCAGCACAGGCAGGAGTGGACTCTAATCACAGATTCTAACAGGTTTCTAAAGGAAAAACTGATGTTTATGCATGAGAGAGTGTATTCTATGTATCCCTTTGCAGGCTGGGAAGGACAATAAGGCTTTTTGTTGGTCCCTCATGGCTTTGAACATTTAATGAGAAACATTTTTCAATAAAAAATAAAAGCGATTTCCTCAACTGAGATTGGTCACCATTTATAATCCTTTAGAGACCAAAACAATGATCAGAATTATTAGTAAACATGAAAGATTGAATGTGGTGGTCCGGTGGCTTTGTGGAATGTAAAACCTCATTTTCATGTCATAGATATCATTTTCCCCTCCATTGTGCTCCCTGTCTTATTACCAAGATGAGGCAAGTCAAATGTAGCCAAATCTAAGTTCAAGCCCGTGGTCCGATATTAAAACCTTTGAACCACAACTTTCTTTCCATAAAATGGTTGCAACTTCATTTCTAACAGATTGCAGATGACAGTTCTTCTGAAGTTAAGGGCTACAGTTAATCCGAGGTAATTCTTTAGTCAACAGTGGCCAGCTTCATCATCTTTGGTAACCAATGGGCCTTTTCCCTAAATTGACATTTTGACATATTATAATGCTAATGATCATTCCATTCTATTCCACTCTGTTCCATTCCAGCCAGCCTACACAAATGTAGGTCCCTGGATATGGGACCCCTAAATAGGGCACAATTATTGTTATTTATTACAAATTACTTTCTCTATACAGAAACTGCTAGAAGACCTTTTAGGAAGACTTCCTCCAACACACGAGCAAACGATACTGCATATAAATGAATGAACTATTCACCACTGAAATTAATAAGACTTTGGACAACAGTATAAAATGGCTACAAAAAACAACTCCCATCTTTCAACAGTAGAGAGTTTGTCAGTAAAAAATGTGTCTTCACATTTAGTGTAAAGCAGTTGTTGCTGTGGGTCAAACCTTTCAATGGGTTGGATGTGCAGTGACTATGACCACAGCATCCAGCACAATAACTTTTTTTGTGACAGTGGACTTTACCCTTGTTCTTGTGTGAGGCAGTTTTGGGGTTGTCTGTTTAAATGTTTAGCTTCTGTTTGGTCTTGCATCACTTCTGCCTCTAACTTTAATTTGTGTCCATTGAAAATTTAGGGGATTATTTTTGAGTTGTTTATTACCCACTATATGTCCCTTGATCTGTGAGCACTGTGGGCCATGGACAAATAAGCACAGAGGTACTGTATATTATACAATAGGCTCTATACAATACACATATTTAATTTGCTCATGTAGAGGTCTCATTGTGCTAATGTTAATCTGTCCACAGCCTAATGGAGCTGGTGAGGGATTCGTTGAATACACTATTGCTGGCACAGGGAAACATTCTGCTAACTGCCATTATGTGTGTGCTGGAAGTTTGAGTTTCATCCAAACTGCACATCTAGCTATTTTTCGAAGTAGTTTGATGGTGCTAAAAAATATAAAATTCAAATGTAGACTTCTGACCTAATCACTCAAAGCTAAAATCCCAGTTGATAGTAACTCAGCACTACATTTCAAAAAGTTATAATCTTCATTGTAAAGCTTTTGTTGTGACGCAGCTATAGTATCATTTGGCAGCTCTGTGTTGCTGTTGTGTGTTGTGCTCACAATAGACAGACAGGGAGAATCTGGTAAATTTGGATATGTGCATCACTTTCAATTTATCAGGCATTAGACTGTCTTGATCCTTCCTGCTCTTGATCTGAATAGTTGAGACGTGTGAATAGCGTGAATAATACCATGGTACTTGTGGGTGGTATTTGTCTGGTCTTTAAGACTGGTATCTGTATGTTACAGCGAAACATGTCTAGCATATGTATGTAACAAAAACACATGCAATGATTTTATTGTCAAATTTTAGATTCAGGTTCAAATACTGTAGTATTACACAAATATTAATGTGATCACTGTGGCTATTTTAAGCATCCTCCCTACTCTTTCTTTACAATATCCTTGTCTATTTTTGTAGGTGCTAGAGAGGTACAACCAACCTAAATAGCTCCTTTATTTCTCATACAGTAATGATATTCTATTTGTGGAAACCCTCATGTAGGTGCAATCAGGACTTCAACATGTGCTTTTTGCGCTGTGTGACTAAAAACAGCTGGTTGAGCGTAATAACACAAAAAGGTCTACTGAGTGGAAAGTTGTTGCTTGATGCTAAATGACTAAAATTAGAGCCCTTACATGGACATTGTAAATGAATGGCCACTGATTGCACCATGGTCAAGAATAGCTGAGGTTTAATGATAGTCCTCTCTCATTAGTTTGGTCCCTTGTGCTTTAGTGAACTCTGATTGCCATATGCATGCAGCCACTTCCAATCACCATCTGACCTGTGGTTCATAGTTCGAAGGCAGGGAGGGAGAGACACTTATAGCTGTCCTTGTGTTTCTTGTGTAAGAAAAAAAATAGTCAAGACTGGAGTTTGTGTGTTTTTCTGAACACTGTTTTCTTTGTTTAAAATTTTAATAGCCACAGTTGTAGTCATAAATCTTTCACATTCTGGATCAAGGCAATTGTCATACTTGCGTATGTTAGAAATGTCATTTCAAATTAGAAGATGTAGGAGGTCAAATATGCCTTGGTCTATTATTTTCAGGGCATCTAAATAAGATGAGTAATAACAACTCCAAGCATGCATGCGTGTGCATGTATGTATGGGTGAGAACATGCAAGATTAACTTATTCATATCTTCGCATGTAAAGCAAGAATTATTTAAATTCTCTTTAAAAAGATACATTTTAATTTCAACTTCTAAAACATGGGTTTTTACTTAACTGGGACGATACAAATAAACACTTTTACATATGAGGAAGAGAAATGGATAAAAACAGAATAGACTGAATGCATGTGTACAGCGTACAAATCTTTTAAGTGCGAGCTGCACTTGCAACAATAGTCTTCTACGATTTATTACCCTTTGTAAGAATGAAGTAGGGCAACTGGTTCATGCCCATTAGAGGGATGAGGTTGGAGCATGTGGTTATAAATTATCTTACACAAGGAAAGCTATGGGATATATACATTGAACACCATATAACCATATGGACAAAATTAGTTGTTGAATTTGTCTTGTTTTCTATGATATGTCCTTGTTTTTCTAATGAACTGTATACATGTGTATATGTATATGTCATAGTATAGTAAGGCATGTAGATATAACCTATCAGCTACAACTAAATGAGGTGTGGGAAATTTAAAAACGTTTAATGCCAGTGTCTCCTCTGCTGAAAGCATGCAGAAATTTGTTGAAACATTAGTTGCTGCATCTTCTTAAAAGCTTTATTTAAAACCATGAGCTCCACACCAGATCCCTTCTACATCTGACTCCTCTGTCTGTTGAGACAACGGTTGTGCACTGCAAGCTGGCTGATGTGTGGAGATTTCCCTACTCTGTTCTACTGAGGCTTTACATCTAGTCGTGGTACAAGAAGTTGATCCACGGAGAGAGAGAGAGAAAAAAAATCTGCCGCAAAAGTTCAAAATCCTTTCACATATTCACTCCCATCTTTCCAGTCTCCCAGTGGGTGCTCAATGTGGCAGCACACTGAGAACTCATTATGTAAAATCAATTCCTTTCAACATGTATCCCATGCCAAGCTCCCCAGCGCTCCAGCTTCCGGCAAATGTGGGCATCAGCTACCATACGAACAGATCCATTGTTTTGTGTGACGAGTGCACACATTCATATGCTGACACATACTGCATACCATCTGCAATGTCGCTTCCGCATCACTTGATGTAAGGAGAAAGAGGAAGTGGATTTATATCAGATATTAGGAGTTGTGCTTGGTTTTGTTTTATAATTCTCTTTTTAACATTATTAGTGGATTGAGTTATATTTCGGTTCTTTTTGCTGGAGGCATTGTGATAGAACACTTTACGTAGTGCTTTTCTTTTTCCACACATGCCCCACTAAGCCCTCAGCCCTGCACAATGTGGTGATTTAGATTCTAATGGAGGAGAGGGAATCTTTCCCAGATTTCTTTCTCAGCTGAAAGGAAGTAAGTCCTCTGTTATGCTACAGTATATGCTATCACATTCCCATTTATTACTTTCCATTCAATTCCAAATCATTTCCATTGTCAGTAATGAACTCGAATTAAGATGAATCAGTCCTCAGAACATCACCCAGATTTTCCCACTACCCAGCAAACCACAGATGCACTTTCCATCTATTTCCTCCTTGCTTGCCCCAGGGACAGTTTGATCTTCTCTCAGGTGGGCTTTCATGATTTCTTTCTGATGAAATTGGTGAAGATGTTTTTCTTTTTTTCCCTCCATCTTCCCAGCACCTCTTTCTGCCAGCGGCGCCCCCCTGCTGTTGAGGCTGTGGTATGAGCCTATGTGGCAGGAAGGCGCTGACGTTGCTGAGCAGCGTGTTCGCTGTCTGCGGCCTGGGCCTGTTAGGGATTGCTGTAAGCACCGACTACTGGCTCTACCTGGAGGAGGGCGTCATCCTTCCCCTCAACCAGAGCACCGAGATACGCATGTCCCTTCACTCTGGTCTTTGGAGGGTCTGCTTCTTGGCTGGTGAGTTGGCATGAAGTCTGAAATACACAGATGACATAACCCAAATCCTGTATGTTAATGTCACCAATGCAAGGTGAAGTAGATGTTTTATTTTAGGCAGGATTTTGATGCCATCTGTCAAACAATTTGTGTTCTATACCGATATTCAGGAAAATTGGTGAACTATTAGTGAATTTAGCAACACCTCAATCCTTCTAAAGATTATGGGACAATGGGAAGATATTAAATTGTACATACAGTATAGATGTGTGCAAAGAGGTTCAATGTTTCTGACCAGCACAGTGTTGTTTGAGTGTGCTCTGTCTTACACAAATCTTTGGTGAATCAGGGCCTCAATGTCTAGTTTTCAATATAATGTTTATTGCATATGCACAGTTATCTTTGTCTCTTTCCTCTTTACTTCCTCCTCTTTAACCACTAGACTGCTGCAAATATAGAAGACTACTCTTGAGCATGAATTTTTTTTACTTTGCTTTCACCTCTTTGCGGCAGTTGGACCACTACCTCTTCTTTTGTATGTCCAACTGTACTTCAGCTCTATGCAGCACTGCTGGAAGTATGGAGGTAGATTGTTTCAATATTATTTTTGTTAACAGATTGACAATCTGTGCGTAAATGTGTAATCTGTAAATATAAAACAACTTCCACAAATATGAAAAATAAATGTTCAAATTCAAAAAATATTCTTGCAAATATAAAACAGATTTGCAAATGAAAAAGTTATTGTGAATACATTCAGTTAATTTAAAAATAAATGAAAAGCATTTGTGTCTTCTTGCTTACTATACGCACTTTTAATGCCTTACATTACTTTGACTTTCTTTTGTGTTACATTACTATGACATTCTAGTGGGGTGATGTGATAGTACAGTCATTAGCTCTTTTGCACACAAAGTTAATTAGCAACTCTAATTTCTTACTATACTGACTTTTAATGCCTTACTATCACATTTTTATGCCTCACTATACTATGACTTTCTTTTGCCTTTTACATTGATATGACATTGTAATGGAGTGGTGTGGTAGTATACAGGTTAGCACTTTTGGCCCCCACAGAAAAGTTGTGGGTTGAATCCCTTAGCCTGTGGCCTTTCTGTATGGAGTTTGAATTTTCTCCCTTTGCCTGCAAACCAAAGGCATGCACATAAGGTTAATTAACAAATCTAATTTCTTACTATTCTTACTTTAAATGTCTTACTATACTATGACTTCTTATGCCTGACTATACTACTATATTTCTATGCCTTACATTACTATGATATTGTAATGGTGTGGTGGGGTGGTACAGTGGTTAACACTGTTGCCCCTCAGTGTTTGGGGATTGTGGGTTCAGATCTGCCTGGGGCCTTTCTTTCAGTTTGGATTTTATCCCTGTGCCTGCAATCCAAAGACGTGCACATAAGGTTCTTTAGCGACCCAAATTTCTTACTATACTCACTTTTTTATGCCTTACTATAGTATGACATTTTTATAACGTTTTTATGCATTACTATATACTATGTTTTTGTTATGCCTTACTATACTTTGTTGTTGTTATGCCCTACTATACTATGACTTTGTTATTGGATGTTGTGGTAGTACAGTGGTTACCCCTCACAGAGAAGGGTCTGGTTGTGAAGGTTATGACATTTTTATGACGTTTTTATTTCTTACTATACTATGGCATTTTTATGACAGTTTTATGCCTTATTATACTATGACGTTTTTATTATGTTTTAATGCATTATTATACTATGGCATTTTTTTTGACAGTTTTATGCCTTATTAAACTATGACATTTTTATTATGTTTTAATGCCTTACTATACTATGGTGTTTTTATGATGTTTTTATGCCTTACTATATTATGATGTTTTTATACCTTATTATACTATGTTGTTGTTATGCCTTACTATAATATGACATGTAATTGGTAGTTATGGTATTACAGTGATTTGCACTGTTACCCCTCACAGAGAGGGTTTGAATCCCGAGCCTGGGGCCTTTCTGTGTGTAGTTTGGATTTTCTGCCTTTGCCTGCAATCCAAAGCCATGCACACAAGGTTAATTAGCAACTCTAATTTCTTACGATACTGACTTTTAATGTCTTGCTATAACATTTTTATGCCTCTCTATACCATGACGTTTTGATGACTTAATATACTATGACATTTTGATGCCTTAGTATCCTGACGTCTATATGACGTTTTTTTATGTCTTGCTATACTATGACGTTTTTATGATATTTTTATGCCTTACTTTACTATGACAATTATGCCTTACTATACTATGACGTTTTGATACCTTACTATACTATGACGTTTTGATGCCTTAATATACTATGACGTTTTTACATTATGTATGCCTTAGTATCCTATGACGTCTATATGACATTTTTTATGCCTTACTATACTATTACGTTTTTAATGCCTTATATTACTATGACATTTGTATGTGGTAATATACTATGACATTTTTATGCTTTACTATACTATGACGTTTTGATGCCTTAATATACTATGAGGTTTTTACGTTACTTATGCCCGTCTATCCTATGACGTCTATATGACGTTTTTTATGCCTTACTATACAATGACGTTTTTATGACGTTTTTATGCCTTGCTATACTATGACTTTTTTATGCCTTACTATACGATGACGTTTTTATGATGTTCGTATCCCTTACTATACTATGACGTTTTTACGTTATTTATGCCTTTCTATCCTATGACGTCTATATGACGTTTTTTATGCCTTACTATACAGTGACGTTTTTATGACTTTTTTATGCCTTACTTTACTATTGCGTTTTTATGCCTCACTATGCTCTGACATATTATGCCTTAATATGCTATTATATTTTTTTATGTCGTAATATAATATGACGTTTTTATACCTTACTATACTATGACAATTTTTTATGTCCTAATATAATATGACGTTTTTTATGCCTTACTATACTATGACGTTTTTATGATGTTTTTATGCCTTACTATACTATGGCATTTTTTATGATATTTTTATGGCTTACTTACCATGACGTTTTTATGCCTTACTATACTATGACATTTTTAATGTCATAATATAATATGACATTTTTTATGCCTTACTATACTTTGATGTTTTTATGATATTTGTATGCCTTACTATGCTATGACATTTTTATGCCTTACTTCATACTATTACATTTTTTTATGTTGAAAAATAATATGACGTTTTTTGAATATTTTTATGCCTTACTATACTATGACATTTTTTATGACTTTTTTATGCATTACTACAATATTGCGTTTTTATGCCTCACTATACTGTGACGTTTTGATGCCTTACTATACATAATGTTTTTATGATGTTTTTATGCCTTACTATACTATGACGTTTTATATACCATACTATACTATGACATTTTTTATGCCTCACTATACTATGACGTTTTTATGACATTTTTTATGCCTTACTATACTGTGACGTTTTTAGGCCTTGTTATACAATGAAGTTTTTACTGTACTATTACGTTTTTTTATGTCATAATATAATATGACATTTTTTTGATATTTTTATGCCTTAGTATACTATGGCGTTTTTATGACATTTTTATGCCTTACTTTACTATGACATTTTTATGCCTTACTATACTATGACGTTTTGATGCCTTACTATACAATGACAATTTTTTATGTCATAACATAATTTGACATTTTTTATGCCTTACTTTACTATGATGTTTTTATGCCTTACTATACTATTATATGTTTTTATGTCGTAAAAAAATATGAATTTTTTTATATCTTACTATACAATGACAATTTTTTATGTCATAACATAATTTGACGTTTTTATGCCTTACTTTCGTATGACATTTTTATGTTATTTATGCCTTTCTATGCTATGACGTCTATATGACGTTTTCTATGCTTTACTTTAATATGACGTTTTTATGCCTTACTATACTATTATATTTTTTATGTCGTAATAAAATTTTTTATATCTTACTATACTATGACAATTTTTTATATCATAACATTATTTGACGTTTTTATGCCTTACTTTACTATGACGTTTTTATGCCTTACTTTCTTATGACATTTTTATGACATTTTTATGCCTTACTATAATATGATGTTTTCATACCTTACTATACTATGACGTTTTTTATGCCTTACTATACTATGACGTTTAGATGCCTAACTATACTATGACATTATTATAACATTTTTATGCCTTACTATACTATGATGTTTTGATGCCTTACTATACATACTGTTTTTATGATGTTTTTATGCCTTACTATACTATGACGTTTTTACGTTAATTATGCCTTTGTATACTATGACATTTCTATGACATTTTTATGCCTTACTATAGTATGACATTTTGATACCTTACTATACTATGAAATTTTGATGCCTTACTATACTATGACATTTTTATGACATTTTTATACCTTACTATAGAATGACATTTTGATACCTTACTATACTATGAAGTTTTGATGCCTTACTATACTATGACATTTTTATGACATTTTTATGCCTTACTTTACTATGACGTTTTTATGCCTTACTATACTATGACGTTTTTATCTCTTACTATCATATGACATTTTTATGACATTTTTATGCCTTACTATATTATGACGTTTTTTTTCCCTTACTATAATATGACGTTTTTACGTTATTTATGCCTTTGTATACTATGACCTTTTTATGATATTTTTATGCCTGACTTTACTATGACATTTTTATGCCTATTTATCGTATGACATTTTTATGACATTTTTATGCCTTACTATAGTATGACGTTTTGATACCTTACTATATTATGACGTTTTGATGCCTTACTATACTATGACATTTGTAAGAAATTTTTATGCCTTGCTATACTATGACGTTTTGATGCCTTACTATACATGATGTTTTTATGATGTTTTTATGCCTTACTATACTATAACGTTTTATATACCTTACTATACTGTGACATTTGTTATGCTTTACTATTCTATGACGTTTTTATGACATTTTGTATGCCTTACTATACTGTGACGTTTTTAGGACTTGTTATACAATGACGTTTTTAAGTCTTACTGTAGTATTAAGTTATTTTATGTCGTAATATAATATGAAGTTTTTTGACGTTTTTATGCCTTAATATACTATGACCTTTTTATGATATTTTTATGCCTTACTTTACTATGACGTTTTTTATGCCTATTTATCATATGACATTTTTATGACATTTTTATGCCTTACTATAGTATGACGTTTTGATACCTTGCTATACTATGACGTTTTGATGCCTTGCTATACTATGACATTTTTATGACATTTTTATGCCTTACTATACTATGACGTTTTGATGCCTTACTATACATAATGTTTTTATTATGTTTTTATGCCTTACTTTACTATGACGTTTTATATACCTTACTATACTGTGACGTTTTTATGACATTTTTTATGCCTTACTATACTGTGTGTTTTTAGGCCTTGTTATACAATGACGTTTTTAAGTCTTACTGTACAATTAGGTTTTTTTTATGTCGCAATGCCTTACTTTACCATGAAGTTTTTATCTCTTACTATCATATGATATTTTTATGACATTTTTATGCCTTACTTTACTATGACGTTTTTATGCCTATTTATCGTATGAAATTTTTATTACATTTTTATGCCTTACTATCATATGAGATTTTTATGACATTTTTATGCCTCACTATAGTATGACGTTTTGATACCTTGCTATACTATGACGTTTTGATGCCTTACTATACTATGACATTTTTATGAAATTTTTATGCCTTACTATACATATTATTTTTATGATGTTTTTATGCCTAACTATACTATGACGTTTTATATACCTTACTATACTATGACATTTTTTATGCCTTACTATACTATGACGTTTTTATGACGTTTTGATGCCTTACTATACTATTATATTTTTTTATGTCGTAAAAAAATATGAAATTTTTTATATCTTACTATACCATCACATTTTTTATGCCTTACTATACTATGACGTTTTTGTAACATTTTTTATGCCTTACTATACTGTGACGTTTTTAGGCCTTGTTATACAATGACGTTTTTAAGTCTTACTGTACTATTAGGTTTTTTTTATGTCGCAATATAATATGACTTTTTAAAAATTTTTTAATGCCTTAGTATACTATGGCGTTTTTATGATATTTTTATGCCTTACTTTACATGACGTTTTCATGCCTTACTATACTATTATATTTTTTTATGTCGTAAAAAAATATGAATTTTTTTATATCTTACTATACTATCACATTTTTTATGCCTTACTATACTATGACGTTTTTGTGACATTTTTTCTGCCTTACTATACTGTGACGTTTTTAGGCCCTGTTATACAATGACGTTTTTAAGTCTTACTGTACTATTAGGTTTTTTTTATGTCGCAATATAATATGACTTTTTTTTTATTTTTTAATGCCTTAGTATACTATGGCGTTTTTATGATATTTTTATGCCTTACTTTACTATGACGTTTTTATCTCTTACTATCATATGACATTTTTATGATATTTTTATGCCTTACTTTACTATGACGTTTTTATCTCTTACTATACTATGATGTTTTAATGCCTTACTATACTATGACGTTTTTACGTTATTTATGCCTTTCTATACTATGACCTTTTTATGATGTTTTTATGCCTTACTATAATATGATGTTTTCATGCCTATTTATCGTATGAAATTTTTATTACACTTTTATGCCTTACTATCATATGAGATTTTTATGACATTTTTATGCCTCACTATAGTATGACGTTTTGATACCTTGCTATACTATGACGTTTTGATGCCTTACTATACTATGACATTTTTATAACATTTTTATGCCTTACTATACTATGACATTTTTTATGCCTTACTATACTGTGACGTTTTTAGGCCTTGTTATACAATGACGTTTTTAAGTCTTACTATACTATTACGTTTTTTTATGTCGCAATATAATATGACGTTTTTTTAAAATATTTTTATGCCTTAGTATACTATGGCGTTTTTATGATATTTTTATGCCTTACTTTACTATGACGTTTTTATCTCTTACTATCATATGACATATTTATGACATTTTTATGCCCTACTATACTATGACGTTTTTATGATGTTTTTATGCCTTACTATAATGACGTTTTCATGCCTTACTATACTATGACGTTTTCATGCCTTACTATACATAATGCTTTTATGATGTTTTTATGCCTTACTATACTATGACGTTTTATATACCTTACTATACCATGACGTTTTTATGACATTTTTTATGCCTTACTATACTGTGACGTTTTTAGGCCTTGTTATACAATGATGTTTTTAAGTCTTACTGTACTATTAAGTTTTTTTATGTCGCAATATAATATGACGTTTTTCTTATATTTTTTGCCTTAGTATACTATGGCGTTTTTATGATATTTTTATGCCTTACTTTACTATGACGTGTTTATCTCTTACTATCATATGACATTTTTATGACATTTTTATGCCTTACTATACTATGACATTTTTATGATGTTTTTATGCCTTACTATAATGACTTTTTCATGCCTTGCTATACTATGACGTTTTTTATGCCTTACTATACTATGACGTTTTGATGCCTAACTATAGTATGACATTTTTATGCCTTACGATACTATGACGTTTTTATGATGTTTTTAAGCCTTACTATAATATGATGTTTTTTATGCCTTGCTATACTATGACGTTTTTTATGCCTTAATATACTATGACGTTTTGATGCCTAACTATACTATGAAATTTTTATGACACTTTTATGCCTTACTATTGTCAGGCTCAAGACACGAAGGTTGATCCCAAAAGCACGACCAGAGAGGCAGTTAACAATCAGGCAGTTTATTGATCAAAATCAATGAATCCTGACAACAGCGTTCCAGAAAAACTGGCAAGCCCAATGGAAACAGACAAGGAATCCAATAGGGGAAAAACTGAGAGACGTCGTCAGGCAGGCAGGGTCGAAACACAGACAGGCAGAATCAGGCAACGGTACCGACAGGGAACAGGCAGATCTCAGGAAACGGGTATCAGAAACGGTCTCTTGCCGAATGACAGTCAGGAAAACGCTGGTAAGTCACTCACTGGGGAAGAAAACAAACTGGCAAAGTGCAAAGGGACACACAGGGCATAAATACTGTTGGGAATAACTAGACACAGGTAAAACACATTAGGGAGAAGGCAGGTAATCACACGAGAGGAAGTAAAGACACAAAAGGGAAACTACCAAAATAAAACAGGAAATGACAAGACAGACATAAAACACTAAGGCCTGGGGACCTGGGATGATGTTTTTACGCTATTTATGCCTTTCTGACGTTTTAATACCTTACTATACTATGACATTTTTTATGCCTTACTATACTATGACGTTTTTATGACTTTTTCTATGCCTTACTATACTGTGACGTTTTTAGGCCTTGTTATACAATGACGTTTTTAAGTCTTACTGTATTATTAAGTTTTTTTATGTCGTAATATAATATGACCTTTTTTTGATATTTTTACGCCTTAGTATACTATGGCGTTTTTATGATATTTTTATGCCTTACTTTACCGTGACGTTTTTATGCCTTGCTATACTATGACGTTTTTTATGCCTTACTATACTATGACGATTTGATGCCTAACTATACTATGAAATTTGTATGACATTTTTATGCTATGACGTTTTGATGCCTTACTATACATAATGTCTTTCTGATGTTTTTATGCCTTACTATACTATGACGTTTTTTATGCCTTACTATACTATGACGTTTTTATGACATTTTATATGTCTTACTATACTATGATGTTTTGATGCCTTAATATACTATGATGTTTTTACGCTATTTATGCCTTTCTATGCTATGTCGTTTATATGACCTTTTTTATGCCTTACTATACTATGACGTTTTTAGGCCTTATTATACAGTGACATTTCTAAGCCTTACTATACTACTAAGTTTTTTTATGTAATAATATACTATGACGTTTTCATGCCTTACTATACTATGACATTTTTATGCCTTACTATACTATTACGTTTTTTTTATGTCATAATTTAATATGACTTTTTTATGCCTTACTATACTTTGACGTTTTTATGACGTTTGGATGCCTTACTATACTATGACGTTTTTATTTTTTAATATACTATGACGTTTTTATGCCTTAATATACTTTGACGTTTTTATGACGTTTTTTAAGTCTTACTATACTATGATCTTTGATGCCTTAATATACTATGATGTTTTTACGCTATTTATGCCTTTCTATGCTATGTCGTCTATATGACGTTTTTAATGCCTTACTTTACTATGACTTTTTTATGCCTTACTATACTATGATGTTTTTAGGCCTTATTATACAATGACTTTTTTATGCCTTACTATACTATGATGTTTTTAGGCCTTATTATACAATGACATTTTTAAGCCTTACTATACTATGGCGTTTTTATGACGTTTGGATGCCTTACTATACTATGACGTTTTTATTTTTTAATATACTATGACGTTTTTATGCCTTAATATACTATGACGTTTTTACGTTATTTATGCCTTTCTGTCCTATGACGTCTATATGACATTTTTTTGCCTGACTATACTATGAAATTTGTATGACATTTTTATGCCTTACTATACATAATGTCTTTCTGATGTTTTATGCCTTACTATACTATGACGTTTTTTATGCCTTACTATACTATGACGTTTTTATGACGTTTTTTTATGTCTTACTATACTACGATGTTTTGATGCCTTAATATACTATGATGTTTTTACGCTATTTATGCCTTTCTATGCTATGTCGTCTATATGACGTTTTCAGTGCCTTACTTTACTATGACTTTTTTATTTTTTAATATACTATGACGTTTTTATGCCTTAATATACTTTGACGTTTTTATGACGTTTTTTATGTCTTACTATACTATGATGTTTTGATGCCTTAATATACTATGATGTTTTTACGCTATTTATGCCTTTCTATGCTATGTCGTGTATATGACGTTTTTAATGCCTTACTTTACTATGACTTTTTATGCCTTGCTATACTATGACGTTTAGGCCCTATTATACAATGACCTTTTTATGCCTTACTATAGTATGACGTTTTTAGGCCTTATTATACAATGACATTTTTAAGCCTTACTATACTACTAAGCTTTTTTATGTAATAATATACTATGACATTTTTATGCCTTACTATACTACTAAGCTTTTTTATGTAATAATATACTATGACATTTTTATGCCTTACTATACTATGGCGTTTTTATGACATTTGGATGCCTTACTATACTATGATGTTTTTACGTTATTTATGCCTTTCTGTCCTATGACGTCTATATGACGTTTTTTATGCCTTACTATACAATGACATTTTTTTGCCTTACTATACTATTGCGTTTTTATGCCTCACTATGCTCTGACATTTTTATGCCTTACAATATTATGACAATCTTTTATGTCATAATATAATATGATGTTTTTTATGCCTTACTATACAATGACGTTTTTACGACGTTTTTAAGCCTTACTATACTATAACGTTTTTATGCCTTACTATACTATCACGTTTTGATGCCGTGATATATTATTACATTTTCATGTTATTTATGCCTTACTATCCTATGATGTCTATACGAAGTTTTTTATGCCTTACTATACAATGACGTTTTTATGACGTTTCTAAGCCTTACTATTCTATATTATTTTTATGACTTACTATACTATGACATTTTGATCCCTTTTTATACTATGACTTTTTGATGCCTTACTATACTATGACGTTTTTACATTATGTATGACTTAGTATCCTATGACGTCTATATGACATTTTTTATGCCTTACTATACCCTGACAACTTTTATGTCTTTTAATGCATTACTATACTATTGTGTTTTTATGCCTCACTATGCTCTGAAATTTTTACTGCTTACTATACTGTGTAAATTTTTATGCCGTACTATTTAGTTTTCATGCTTTTTATATATTATGACATTTTAATGCCTTATACTGTGAGTTATGACGTATATACATGACATATTTGTCCCTTTATAAAGACTGTCATCTATAAAAGGATATATTATTATGACACATATACATTCCATGGATATATGAGGAAGTTTATTACATACATGAAATACTCATATTAATATGTGCATGCTCATTAAAATTCTTTATTTTTGTATATGATTTTCTTAACAATTTACCTTTAACCATACATGTGTGTCTTGTACATTTACATATATAATGAATATATACTGACAGGCTTTGTGATGGATATATATTTATTCAACATTTGACTATTCATATTAAAACCTATAATAAAAACAGACATACTAAAATGCATGTTTCTATTAGCTAGACATTTATATGATATTATTCCAATTTGTAACAGGTTTCACATGTAATTTTTTACATATATAGGCTAAACTGTACATACATATATGGTTTTACTTCATATGTACATATATTTCATACAGTACCTGGAGATTAAACACTTGTACATAGATTAAATTTGCGTATGGGCATTTCTGTATGTTAATTCAGATCTCATATGTTAATAAACCGTTTGGTCGACAGCATTAAAAATTCAAACAATTAAATTCTGCCCAGGGCCCCATGAAGGCTTGGGCCAGCTCTGGGTATTATTATTTATTTATTCATTCATTCATTCATTCATTCATTTATTCATTCATTCATTCATTCATTCATTCATTCATTCATATTCATTCATATTCATTCATTTAAAAGCCATATTATCAAAGACCTTAACCGGGTCCTGTCACTTCATATCTTACAAACATTAACGTCATTTACGTTCCTTGTCACCGATTATTTGGGAAAAAAGCAACACATAGAAGAGTATGTGCTCTTACTTTTAAAAGCAGAAATGGTATCGTCTGTAGGTGATTTTCGTGTTTTCACGAAAGTGGCCGAGTTATACAAGTCACTTTTGGTTCAGACTGACTGAAAGTTTGTTTCAGAACTCCGTGTGTGTAAAATTGAAATCCACAAGCGTAGAATTTAGATCAACTAATGCTTTTTCGTTTCACAAATAGAAAATGTCACAAATGTCTGTTTGAAAGTTGTAAATGTAAGGAAGAATTTCACAAATGCTTTTCATTTATTTGTAAATTAATTGAATTAATTCACAGAAATAATTTTGATAAGATATTTTTGTGAATTTGCAAATTTATTTTTTGTAATTGTGGAAGGTGTTTTATATTTACAGATCACACATTTTACACGGATTGTTGATCTGTTCACACAAATAATACTGCAATAAATCTACCTCGATATGGAAGTGTCAAGTATTTTTATTCCAGTTAATTTTATGGCTTTGAAGGACTTCTCTCCCCACGACTAACCCAGAGGTACCTTGGATTGATGCAAAAAACCTTTAATTCTGTGGCTGCTTTGTATCTTTCCTTCTTTCTAACCTGCATTGTTTCTTGGCACTGTCGCACTTAACGTGAAAAACAAGGATTACATAAAGTTATAAAAGCTTATGTATTTCCACAGTGCATGCTCAAGCTCCTTACACCTATCAGAACATTGTTCCGTCCCAGCTCCAACCAAAGGCATGCTCTGATGTCTTGATTGGAAAAGAGACACTAACTGTTAAGTTTCACTCTTTTCTTAGAGACACAACTCTCCAGACAAGTGTTGTCCCAGAGTAAACCAGGTATCAACTTTTGCTTTTATCTTATTTCTCCCTCTGGTAATGGCAGCAGTTCACTGTTTTATTGTTATATACTCTTATTGTTGCTGGCTGTTGGGGTTTATTTATTACCCTCAACTCAAATACTTTTAGCCTTTCCAAGCCTTTTAGCGTGTATATGGCCTCTAACCTGGAAAAAGTTTTTGTTCTGCAAAAACTCATCCTGCAACATTATTCCTCTCTCTGTTGAATTGTTCCATTAACCCCTGTGCCACAACTGACCTGCTCTGTCCTGTTCCAGGGTTAATCGTTCAGTTGTGGTGGCTATGTAGGCTATCAAGTTGTGATCAAGTAACAGATGTTAGGGCCATTGCTATATTTGGACTAATGGTCCAGTGTGTGTTTTAGGGTCAATTGAGTGTCCTTATTGCCCATTTAACTGTTGCGTAGTGTTTGACCCAGAAACAATTACAGCACACTGTCACAGTACGTTGGTTACGCCAGAGAACGTGAATGAAGCTGTGTGGTGTTTTGGCTGCTATTGATGTCGGTTCGAGTTCATCGGGTGTTTGGCTGTTAGCCTTTCATTTTAGCGCACATGAGTTCATGGAGAGGATCTTTACTGACACAGCCAGCACTTACAATCTGATATTGTGTCATTGCTGTACAACATGTTCAATACGGGGCCTTACACTGCTTATATAATGTAGACTGCAAAGCTTGCAGCACAACTAATTGTAAGAGTATCAATGATTCTGAGTAGCTTTTAATGTATTTTTTAAGTATTTCCATTTACTTGCGATAAATATCTTTCATTACAAATTTGGAATAGAAGTGTTACTGGAGTCCCTCAAGACTGACTGAAAATGAGCCATAATGTCTGCTATCTGAAAGTATAATCAAAATTTTCAGTAATAGTTATATAATTTTTATCTCCCTCTGTTGAAATCACATTTGAATGGGCTGAGAATTACCGTTGCCATTCTGTAGAGATAAATAATTTAAAAGAACACTAGTGTTACTGCCATGCTAGACGTCTTAAGTGACATTTTAATAGCCCACAGGAACCATAGAGGCCTTCCCTTACATTACATATTGGTGTGAGGATTTTTAACATTTAGTGGAATTAAATGCTGCTTTGATTTCATGTCAAAAGCGAGCAAGAGAGAGAGAGAGAGAGAGAGAGAGAGAGAGAAATACTAGTAGGGAAAAGCCTTGTGATTACCCTTTATAACTGTTACAACTCTCACACACACTCCATGATGCTTCTTTTCTTGCCCACTTGTTTCAGTCTTTATTTAACAATGGTACAATGTATTCAGAGCATCTCATGACCTTCATCTCTTGTACACATTAAGATTGCACAGATATTTAAATGCTGGATAGACTAACTAACCCTATTAAATGCCCAACAATGCTCAGTATCATTTGCTCTGATATGCATCATCAGCACATAAGATGCATTATGGAAGCTCATTACATATGCTCAACACATCAGCTGATCCAACAACTGTGTGTGAGATTAATGAAGTGTTGAGAAAAACATCAGTGTGTATTTGTGTTATCAGTGTGTTTTGGTGCCGGACTTTTGACTGTATGTATCAAAATGATAAAGGGAAGGTGCTAAAATCTAACACTCTAATACTGACAGCAGATACTGTATTTAAGGTAAACACAAGAAACTTGTGCTACAGAAAATGGACCAGACTCAGTGAATAGCTCCCTAAGCTTAACATGTCCTATGATAACTATTAATTTAGCTATACAGACTAATGAGAGTGAGTGATAACTAACATGTCTTTGGGGTCATCAGGTGGGAACCTCCTTTCACCAGTGTTTCGTCTAGTTGGTCCCACGACACCTCCAGGAGGCTAGACAGTGATCACTGGCGTCCCAGAGTCACTCCCCTAATGCCAGCCATCACTGCTCCTCACACCATGACTATTTTCTTTATCTTGCCTATGCTACCACAAACAACACCATCATCAACTCTGACAAAACACACTAGCAGATTCAGCAAACAAAAACTCCCCTAACCAGTTGGAGAAAGTGGCAATTTTTGAATGAGGGAGGTAGAGTCCAGGAGAGATGCCTTTTTGAGCTAAACTCTCCCCCGCCGGATTAGGCTGTGCTCTACCTCCCCCTACTCCCCCACTCTCCAAGACAATGAGGGAGGTAGAGTCAGGGAGAGGTGCCTTTTTGGTTTAGCCCCCCCCCCCACTCTACAACACCACACCATTCAACTCACCTAAAACAAGCAAACTCACCTTAACAGCCAAAGACACACTACAAACCAATTCAAACAATACAAGCAAACAATACAGGCCACCTCACCTGGACTAACCGCATGGTCTCAAAGAGGCTCACACAGGCCACATCCCCCACTTAAAAAAACTTCCTCTTCCTGGATTTCTTCCTTGCTTCTCCCAAGAGTCTGTCTATCCTAAGTGCTCCCCCTGCTGGGCCCCCAGCTACCATTATATGTGTATTAATCAAATAAGCTATTTTTCTTTTGTATTATTAATTTTACTATTATTATTGTGTATTTTTCCCTGGTATTGCTATGGTTGCTGTGTATGATGTTTGAAAACTTGTTTTTTGGGTTGTTTTTAAATGGAATTCAACACACTGTTCCACAGCTATCACACAGACTTTACTATTCCCAGCACAAATAAACACATGAAATAGATCCTGTCTACTTACTGAGAACTTGACATTTGTGATGTACAGTCTCAACTTGCCATGATAGGTATTATCAATCATCATGAAAAGGCTACAAGACGTCCCTGTACTCTGCTAGCATATTGTACATGCTTCTGTTTTTTTACTTTTATTTGTCACAGTGGGCCAATCCAAAGTTTGATCAGTTGTGTAGAGCACTAGACGCTGTGTTTGAATATATTTTTTTCCTGTCCTTTGTTCCAGGGGATGAGAAAGGCCGGTGTTTTACCATAGAGTACGTGATGCCCACTAATGTCCAGATGACCTCTGAGTCCACCGTTAGTGTCCTCAGTAAGTAACTATTAACACTTCACTATTATATGCATGATGCTTCAGTGTGATGAAACTGTTCAGGCTCTCAGTGTTTAATTTGAAATGAACAGAAGCGGCAGCTAGAGGCACAATGGTGAAAGATCAAGCTACTGTAAAGCAGGAATAAGCAGCTAAACTGGACACTTATAACAACACTAATGAAAAAATAAAAACTTAAGGTCCTTTTAACCCATACACATTTTGTTTTCACACATATTATTTGATATAGAACATTTTGTGTAATGTATGTTCATTCTGTTCACTCCAAGAAATTGGCTCAAGTCTGCCAGCTAGTTTTAGTGCATTTGTTTTGAGTGATCCTAGAATCTGCAGAAGAAATTGGGGGAGGAAACCCAGTTTTAGCACACTAAGAGGAAAAAAATAGACCCTTGCTCAAGGATGTGAACATGGGGTCTAGTAATTTTCACTGCAGTAGTGAGTCTTGCTGGTTGGTTGGGCGCCTGAACAATGGGAAGTGGGGAGATAGCCTGGGCCTCTACGCCCTCCCAGTGAACCTCATTGCTGGCAGGTTGAAGTGTCTGTTACCACCATGTGTCACTGAGGGAGCTCATGTCTGTCAGCAGCCCTTCCCAGGCTAATGGTAGGGTGAGTGTTGACAATAGTGTTGACATTTGATTTCGTTAAGCCAAGTCCAAAGTCATCATATACATGACCTCAGTCTGACCCGAGCACATGTCACATGACTCGGGTCCATACCTCTGCACTACGCTGTCATCTCTGCATCAGAGTGTATGTGGTTTATGCTATTCCTAGCCCAATCCCCACGGCCAGTCCACTCAGGATAAGAGCTGGAATCGTTTGAAATATTTAAGGTTGCCATTTTCATTTTGTAGAGACCCCCTTGCAGCGGTAACATGCATGGATACACATGAGTACTACAAGCGTGCAGCCAAGCAGTCAGCACTACAGAGGGTGATGTGTCAACTTCAGATCTCACATCCCTTGAGTCTTCAAGCTGTAGTCCATAACTTTAAGGAAGCTCACACCAAAGCAAAGATGACTGAGCATCTCATCCAAATTGTGACAGTAGTTCCATTTACTAGCTTTTCCCAGAGCTTTTAAGCATTACTCTTCATTTTTCTAAGTGGATGGAGTTTGCTCAGTTGTTATTAAGTGACTTAAGTATGGAACCTTTGGATGAGAGGTGGTCACTGATGGGGGGAAAATTGAAACCCTTGTTTCTGTTCAAAGATGGTGAAAGACTTGAGTGCGGCCATCATAATAAATACCTCCAAAGGTAAATTAGATAATCAGCTAGATATACATGTAGAGATTGCGTGAATTCCAAGTAAAGAAGAGTACATCTGACAAAGGAATAAGAAATGAAGAAAATAGATGCAGTAAGGATTTACATAGGCAGTTATTATAAGACTTAATTGGTTCCTTTCTAAAAATGTGATGAAAGTTAAAATGCAGAAAAAATGGTGCTGATAGTGATCTTAGTCCAGTGGTTGTGCCTTAAATTACAGTATGTAATAACTTATTCTTACCAAGGATGCACCACTGGATCTTCCGTCATCATTTTGCTTCTGAATTCAAACTCCTCTTGAATTTTCCCATGTTTCAGACTCAACGTGAATCCAAAAAGACTCACTGTTGTTTTTTTCATGCTTTAGATACTGCTGGTTGTCTACAGTAGATTGTAACTGGCAAATTTACCACACAATCCAAACTTTACCCAACCAATTAAATAACCAGTTCCATTAAGGTTATAGCCTCAGACATCTGGTCCACTTAGCTGGAAGGGTGACATTTTGTGTAATGGAGAACACAATAGGGGTCTAGAAACAAGTACCACAGACTCCCATTACTTCTGGGAGGTAGTACACCATTTGCGCACAGTAGGGAGGTCCAGCACCATCTTAATATACGGAGCCATGACCTAAACCCATGAAATGCCAACTCCATGAAGAATAACAACCAACCTCAGTAGACAACCTCATGCTGCTACTCTAAGAGGAAAACCTTCCATTAAAAGTTTGTCACAGATGAAAGTACAAAAAAACAAAACAAAAAAAGAACAAAACAGTATTAAAAAACAAGTTTCTCATTCAGTCTCACTCAAACCGATCAGTTCCTCTCTTTCTTCATCCTGGTTCTCTTCTCTCATTTCAGAGATGATCCGCTCTGCCACTCCGTTCCCTCTGGTCAGCCTCTTCTTCATGTTCATTGGTTTTGTACTCAGTAACATCGGCCACATCCGACCACATCGCACCATCCTGGCCTTCGTTTCTGGAATCTTCTTCATCCTGTCAGGTACTTGGTTTGGCTTGAATGTGATATGTCCATTTGAGAAGGTGAACTCATGTTACAGAGTTGCTTCAGGTCCGATCTGTGTCACCTAGATGTAAGAAGAGAACACAGTGAAACACACACTGTTATTGTTCTAATAAAACCTGTATTTACTTGAAGCACAGTTTTATTAATGGCAACAAGAGTGATGCTAATCATCCTGTATACCAATATATTTTTAGAATCTACTTCTCCACCCATAGTCATCAGAACTCTCTCTGCCTCCCACAGGTCTATCTCTGGTTGTTGGTCTGGTCTTGTACATCTCCAACATTAATGATGAAATGCTGAACAGGACCAAAACTAATGAGGCCTACTTCAGTTACAAGTACGGCTGGTCATTCGCGTTCGCTGCCATCTCCTTCCTGCTCACTGAGGTAACGTCACAATGGGAAATTAGGATAATGTAATATTGTATCTCACATTTCACAAGCATGTATCAAATGAACCCTTTCAACTTTTCATACCTAAGTAAACCATCATTTTTTCTCTCTTATCTGTTATGTTCTGGATTACATAACATTTTAGATTTTAAGCATTCAGCTGGTTCTCATTTATGTTCAAATTAATAGCTGAAGACACCAGTCTCTCTCCTGTCCTAAAACCACTCTTCTTCATGTGAGAGATGTTATCCATCATTATGACCACAGGGCAGAAAATAAATGCATCAAACACGAGGTCTATCTTCAAATCCTGTCCTTCAGATATGTATTGGAAACAGGAAACAGGACTATGGAAACAGTCCCCATTATACATGATAATTTAGGGTTAATAAGCTGTGATTCATTTTTTTTATTCAGTGTCTTTTGTGGTTAATCGATTCTGCTTTTGAACAGAGAAGTGTGCGAGTTGCCTTTGGTGCTGTCAGTCATTCCCGATAATGTGACTGTGACACTGACAGGGAGTTCATTATGATCTCATTTAAAGAGCAGGGACAAAAAGAGAAACAAGAAAAAAGTCCACACACATACAGCATGGACATACTGTACATGCACTTGCAAGAACACATTTAACTGAGCCATGATTTTTGTGTTCACTGTAGGGGGATGAGTTTTTGATTGATTGAGGATTATAGGGCAAACTCATTAATAATCAAATAATTTACATAATTTATGAAATAATTCATTCTAAAACACAACATAATAGAATTTTATAGTTTGAACTGACCTGTATTTTCTGACATGAATTTTATTTTACACTTGTACACGTGTGACAGTAAGAGAGACTGGTTAATGATGCCGACCATTAATATTGTATGGCTAATCTATCACAACCCATTTTTTCCTATTCATAACAGAAACATAAGTATAATGATGTTACCAAGCAAGAGTAAACTTTGTGTCCCTTTGCCCCTTCATCCCCCCTCCAGACGGCGGGTGTAATGTCGGTGTATCTGTTCATGAAGCGCTACACAGCAGAGGAAATGTACCGGCCCCATCAGGGCTTCTACCGGCCTCGCCTCAGCAACTGCTCCGACTACTCCGGCCAGTTCCTCCATCCAGACGCCTGGGCCGGGCGAGGCCGCAGTCCCTCCTCCATCTCCTCCGAGGCCTCCCTCCAGATGAACTCCTCCAACTACCCTGCCCTCCTCAAGTGTCCAGAGTACGAACAAATGTCATCCTCACCCTGCTGAGGCCAAGGATGAGTAGTTGTGTTAGCACCGTAGGTGTCAATTTGATCTGCCTGGAATTTGGCATAAAATTTTCCAATAATTTGATATTTTTCAGCTTGAAACACAACAAGTCCCTTATGACCTGATTCTCTCTACCCTCCCTACTGCTGATTTTTTAGTTACACCTTTTGGTTCTGTGGGGAGTAGAACATATGGCAAACCTGAAGATTAGCAAGTTCACGTTATTCTCAGCTGACCTGTCTTGTTCCAGGGAGAGCTGTTAGACAATAAGAGAAGAAAGAGTTTGACAAGATTGTACTTTTATGTGCTTTTTCTCTAGCTTTTAGTGACGGGTGACTGGCCATCTGCTGAACTGACCATGGTAGGGTGAAGTCATCTGAGAGGAGTAACTTCGTGTAGCTTCAACCTGTAATGAGCGAATCCACTATTCGCCTGTAGTACTGCCACGATCCTGATAGCTATATGACAGAATTACATGCTGTACATTTGCAGACATGGAGAGTTCAAAAACGGGATTAGAATTGAATAGGCAACGACAGTCGGGTGACAAATTAAAGGAAAAAACAGAAAAATTAGTGGAGAAACAGGATGACAATGCCCCCATGCACAGGGCACGAGGGGTCATTGCTGTGGCTTTCACAGTCACCAGATCTCAACCCAGTTGAACACCTATGGGAGATTTTGGACTGACTTGTTAGACAGCACTCTCTACCACCATCGTCAAAACACCAAATGAGGGACTGTTTTTAGGAAGAATGGTGTTCATCCCTCCACTAGAGTTCAGAGACTTGTAGAATCAATGTCATGAAGCACTGAAGCAGTTCTGGCAGCTTGTGGTGTCCCAGCACCTTACTAAGACATGTTATGTTGGTTTTTCCTTTAATTTCCCACCCGTCTGTTTGTGCAATGAATGCAGAGTCTGCACATGTTTTCAAAACCAAACACTGCAGTAGGTTCAGAAAGCAGAAAATAGCCAATTACATCACCTTGGTGTAGAAGAAACAGTGGTTCTGGACAGAATGTTCCATCAATTTGATTATAAGATTGTTGCTCAAATTGTGCAGACCTCTGATTTATAAATGTTACAATGAAAATTTTAATACTAATTTTGTCTACAAATTGCACATGTGCACCAGCTGTTTGACTGAGCACAAGCAAGTTTAACTCACATCCTCAGTTGTCACTATTCAGGTGCAGCACGCTGCACAGAAAATGGCTTGTTGGTGTAATACACTGTAGGGATTCTCCTGCACATCGTAACAGTTTAAGACATGTTTCTGTGAAATCAGGAGCCAGAGCTCTGCTTGAATTTTCAGTCTTCAAGTGTAGAGCTTATGATACACATGATGAATGTGAATTTCAACCATTCTAATAGATGATTTTAATTGACACACAATTTTGTAAACAAAGTGTTTGACTGGGGTTACATTCTGGGAGAGTTGGGTTTCTAACAGATGGTGTTTGACCTTCCACGTCAACCTCACTTCTTTCTCATCCTTCAGCAGTTTAAGTGTTGACACCAAAGGAAATGTTTGTATTATAGGCTGCTAGTCCAGACATATGACATACTTTCTATTTAAATGCCTAAATCTGAATATGCTAATGGTTATATAAACTTTTGAGTGTATTATTATAAAATCTTGTAAACAAAATCAAAAATAATGTCTTATTTACCCCCGTGACTCATCATTAATAACGACAAGGGACTGCTTTGAATCCGTGTTTCAAACAATGCAGATGTAAAACAGAGAGAACATATGATTCGTGTATACAGTGGTCCTCTTAGTAATTAGAGTAATTAAATATAGAAAGTGTGTGCATTACTGCTTGATTATGCTTATCAGATTTGAGTTGTAAAAGGTTAGAAGTTTAAATAAAGACAGGAGAAGATGGACTTTGTGTGGTTATACTGACAGGGAATTTGAGTGAGTCAGGTTGTATGAAAGACTATTTTGATACAGAGCCATTGTGAATGTATAGATGTACTGAAGGAAAACACTGCTAAATGAGAATAAAGTACCTCTCCTATAGAGATATATTAACCTAAATTATAGATCAATATTTTTCTAATTATCCCTCTTATAATGACAGAATATTCTTAGATGTTTGACCTACAAATATACTGCAATCCTTAGTGTGCCAAGGAAAAAGTTGTATCCAGGTTAAGTGGCAAAGTATTGAATATATACATTTCATGCAGCGTTAAGTGTGAGTAAACATATTACAGAGAAACATTTTTGTCTTGTGCAATACTTTTATGTTAGTTTGATATATTACTAAAATTATAATTATTGTTAGTATTTCATGTTGCATGGTGTGAATTCCACATATTATTAATGGCATGCAACATTTCATCACTGCAGAACGTGTAAACAAAACATAGCTTCTTAAAACCAATAAACACAACCTGTGCCAAGCTAAACTGTCACTCTTAAGCACTATTCTGATACATAGACCAGTTGTATTTTGTTTATTTTAAACACTGTAAATATGAGATCATCAGTGTGTATATAGACTCTAATACTTTTTGTATAGATGGCAGTACATGTAAAATATGGTAGTCCTGTTTTTGGGTAGATTCATCTGCAGTATATGTGACAGCTGCTTCGCCTCCTTCCTCACATTGAGAATGTGAGCTTTTGCATAATGTTATACTTACATAAATGTAAAGTATTCAGATGGTGTCATTGTCATACATGAAATGTCAATATCTGTGTATTTTTACAATCAGAGTCACTTTCATGGTGTGAAATGTGCAATGGAATATGTATACTCAAAGAAATAAAGTTTAATGGGATTTGATTAACAATGAGCTTGCCTGCTTGTGTCTCTGAAATATCTATATTATATAGTATAAGTGCAATATATATAAAGTTTATCATTATTATTATTATTAGCATCATTATTATTTTTGTAAACTATTCATATTTGTTGTGCATGTGTCATAGGGCTGGATGAATTATATTTATCACTCATTCATGAATTTCCCCTAAGGAATAAATAAAGTATCTATCTATCTATCTATCTATCTATCTATCTATCTATCTATCTATCTATCTATCTATCTATCTATCTATCTATCTATCTATCTATCTATCTATCTATCTGTCATCTCTGAAAATAAGATCTTTGGCCAGGTATTTATACTTAATATTTTGTTGTGGTTATATCATTTTAATGGCAAAAATGAAAATTGTTATTTGTATCACATTTACCCTATTGGACCTAATTAGCCCTTAAGCGACGGCTAAAAAAACAAAAATATAGTAGCGTAATAAGAGACATCAAAACAGCTTGAGACAGCTGGATAATAATGTGTCATGAGGGGTTCCTGTTAATCAACATCATAGGACGACAAACGCACCTGAGACAGCGGATACCTAGCCTGTCGTTTTTACTTGGACAGTGAAAACATATGAAAAAATAATTGATTATTATGTGGTTACGGTTAATGTGCTGTACAATGTCACCCTCTATTGAGACAGAGTGGAAATGCATATCAGTGAGATCCTGCAGGTGTAGACTGAAAAACAACAACAACAACAAAAATTAAAAAATTATGAACTATTGATTATATTCCTTCTTGGCTCTTGGTCACACATTAAACATTCCATTCCCACTAACTTGAATGATAATTAAGATAATCTGAGGTCACACTCTGCACACTAGAAAAGTCATTTGTACAAAGAGTGAATTCTCATATGGACTGTCGGGCCACATTAATGTTGCTCTCGCCTCAAACAGGGATAAAGTCAGATCTCCGCCACAGAGAGTTAGATACAGTGCCAGTGTGAAGCCCGCGCCTCTCTGACTGTGAGAGCTGGCACTCCTCCATCTGGGTGAGTGCGATGTAATGGGGCTATCAGCAGGATGGAAACAGCTAATCTGCATCATGTAAACTGAATGAGCAGAATCATCTATTGACCTGATGAGTTGGCATGTTCCCAAATTGATTCCCCCCCCCACCCTCCCAACATCAAAACCACATGTTGCAAAATTCCCTGTTGGTAGCAATTAATACACATTTCGTGGTAAATGCTTTCATTTAAACTCATTTAAACTATCTGATTTATTGACTGAGTGGACACTTCTTCTCTACTGGTTGTCACTGAGAAGAAGCAGCCCAGTGCCATTTGACAACAGCCCCACCTAGTGTCATTTCTGTGAAAACACAGCTTTCCAAGAGTCCTAGGTTTCAAGTCACAGGAAAAAACATATAAGCCTCCCAAATCCTGTGTATAACAAGAAATGTGGAGCCCTAACTCACTTCCAGAGTGGAGGAGATTAACTGATTCAATGCACTGAAAGGTGCTACTGTTTGAATCATATGAAGAAAAAGAAGTCCATATATAATTGTTTTCTGATTAAAAAGCATGTAAAGCAATGTGTTGGTTTTCCTCAAGAATTATTAATAAAAGTCAGAGGTTTTCTTAATTCCCTTGCCTTCCTCCTCTTTCTTTTCTCTTTCTTTTCTCCAGATAAAACAGAAAGAACATACAAAACAGGGAAAAACAAAGGAACACCAACCAACGTTTGACAACACACTATTTCAGTCACTGGTTAAACCCAGTCAAATACACAACACTAAAAGGTATTTCATCTCTCCCCAACCCTAGACACTGGATTTTACTTTTGCACTTAGATGAGCAGCTGAAAAGGTAAACTGATTACGTGCTCTGCTTCAAGGCCCAGTATTTCAAAACATACTATACTGTGAGTTTGATTCCATTTGATTTGAAAAGAAAACATGCCATGTCCCCCTTTGTGTCTTTGCTCAAATTGAGAAAATAAGATAGTTATAGATTTGAAAAAATCTTCTCTGTCCAACTACAAAAAGGATGGCATCAATGGCCTTATAATGAATCAATAAACTGAGAGTGATAGTAAAGTTTGCAGGAAGTTTTTCTTTGAAAAACCTTCTCCTACAATTAAACTGAACAAAAAATATTTGAGTTATGTAACACATTGTATAAGAGATGTGCATGAAATATACCTATTATCAACTACCCTACAGTCTAATATGTTTCAGCTGACTAACATCTTAATGCTGTAACTGACTGTTATGCAGAAGTTTTAGTTAAAAATTGACAATAAGGGCAATTTCTTATCTTCTAACATGTGAAATAGAAAGATGCTGTGGGGTGAGAAAAGGCCACTAGGGTATTCCAGAAGTGGTTTAACAAGCCCGGACTGACTCTGCCTTGGAGTAATCCATCTTTAGTGTTGTTCCAGTCCCCTCAAAACTCAAGGGACCTGTGAGCTCAACCCTTCAGTGGCTGAAGGAGTCACTGTCACATCTTACCCAGAGGACATAATGGTTGTTAGGAACTTCCTTCGCACAATGTTCATTGAAAGAGAAAATAGTAAGTGAGCAAACAAACAATATTTCGAGATCAATGAAAGTGGCCCATCTGCAGTTCTTCCTCCTCACATCACCATCATTCATCATGATCAATTAGCAGGGCGAGTTCGCTCCATTTTGAAACCTCTGCATCCCATGGGCCCTGCTCCCAAGGTCGCTCTGCAAGTGGCCACTTCATTTATGGAGTCCATATTACCAAGTGCAGAGAGGAAGTGAGGGAGGGCTGTAGAACAGTCAGTGAGCCGCACCACTAGAGTAATTTTTAAGAGGTCTGTGTGTTTTCCAAAAAATCAAGGCCACAATAAATCAAACTGTATGAATTATTTATTTTATGCCTTACATTTGTCTAGTTAGTCTAGTTCAAGGTTAGAAGCACTAACATTTGTGTATAGAAACACCGAAAGGTGATGGAAATGAGGAGCATTGAAATAGTACAAGTAATTAGAAAGTATTTGTATGTATAGTATGTTGTGTCCTTAATGAGATTTTGTCTCAGAATATTGTCATACTGGCGTGTTGTTGGTAAAGAGTGATTTGAAATGCTTATTTGATTCACTTTTTTTTTTATCTCACCCAAATCTCAGCTAAGAAGTTGTTCAAACTGCTTGGCTCTGCTCACAGCAGCAGATCTCTGTAGAAGATGGTAAGAAAACCAGGCTAATCAGTTCTCACAGTTTTTGTTTTAGTCCAGTGTATGTGCTGCCTGCAGTTCTTATGTGGAGCTGAAAAGTGGCAGTGGTTGTGAGTGAAGGCCACATTCAATTGACGGATTTCTGAAGGCAGTTTGGTGTGTCATCATCGCTATGGAAATGTATGTATACTGTATGTCCCTCTGTAGCTTCTTTGTTATAGTCTATGATTCTGTCTTACAATCTTATTTTTCATCTGAATCTACCAACTGCAGGGTCTAAACACTAAATAAATCGCTCTGTTTTATCATATAACTAATGCATTCATACACATACCGAAATTGAAATGAAAACTGGCAAGTTCATTATCCTACAGAAACATTATAATGCCATGATGATCTCTCCATCCTGCACCTTCCCCCATTGTTTGATTGATTGATTTTTATACACACACATAAAAAACATTACAAATACATTGTATATAGTTTTTTTTATGCGGATGTGCAGGTGAGGTAAGAAAGGGCTGATGTTAAAACCTGACCTCAACGTAAGGAGTTGAATCATATAAAATGGAAGGGAGAGAAAAAAAAGAGGAAATGAAAGAATAAAATGAAGACTGAAAACAAACAATTCAATGGGAACAGCAAAGACAGCATGATATATGCAGCAGAAGGAATACAAGAATTTAAATGAATCCATCAACCAGAAATACAAAGAAAAAAAAAGGCCTCCAGTTTTTCTACATCTTTCATCCTCTTTTTTCCACCTCTCTGTTCCCTGTCTTTTGCCTGACTGCTTGTGGAGAAGACAAATCTTCTCTGGCCCCCTGCTGAGTTGGTTATTTGAAGATACAGCAGGTTAATCTCCATTCGATGGGAGGCCTGAAGGACGAGCACATGGCAGTGAAGAGCCCAGGGCTCCAAGTTTTTGTCAGACTGCCTCATTAATGGTGACAGTTGCTGCTTTTTCATGTTTCCCACTAGATTTCATCTGTATCATGACCTCTTTGCTCTGCGCTTGCTTTGTTAAGGGTAATTCATTAATGAATTTGACTTAACATTATCTGATGGCACCATGGCATACAAGTGTGTGTGCGTGGGTGCATGTCTGTGTGTGTTTTATACCACATTAAAGCAACTGATTTGCTTTCTCCCTCAGTGACTGCATAATTTTTTTCACTCCAACTGTGAACCCCTGCTCTTTATATCTAAGGCCAGAACAAAATGACGATCTGTTAAACCAAGATGTACAAAGACTTGGGGAAATTATTGTACGACAAGGAAAACTACAAAAATAGATTTTAGATCATATTACATTAAAAATGGATAATCAAATTGTCTCTTTATATTCTTTTATTCTCCTGCTTCTACTACAAAGGGTGGACAGATTAATAAGAACATCTTCATCTATACAGGCCTCAGAGAATTGCTAATGACGAAATTTTGTTGATGCTGTGACAGACTGGTGCTGATTTCATGATCATTTTTGAAGCCATATTTTGTGATAGTGTTGTTAATAAATTGCACTGAACTGTGAGTTATTTACTCTAACTAGTCCACCCCCAATACTATGATAAAATCACTAATACAAGAACTACTATGTGTTCTTATAATAGTTTATACAGTGTCTTAAAACATGTACATTTTTTTTTAAAAGTTGAGTGTGATAAATAGAACAACAAAATAAGGCCCATGGGTTATATCAGACAGAAAGAAGTGGGTTTACTGCTGTTTGTGAAGCTGTTACTTGAACAAAATTAAAGACAAACAAAAAGGGGATCAATTCCACAAGGGAAGTCGCTAACAAGCACCGAACACACACTCGTGGTACAGTCAGGGCTATGAATAAACCTGTGTACTGCCCAATTTTTCGACTGATTGGAAGTAAAAACACTGGTCCTGAGAACAGGCCAGTACCCTGTACACTGTGGAAGAAATCTCTGAGGTGCGTTTACTCATTAAATATAAAGAGGCAGAGAAAGCATAAAAAACATCACATTGGAAACTAATGAAGTTTTATCTGCAGTGTCGTGGACGTCACGACAGAATTTCTGCTGTTCAAATAGCAGATGCAAATGTGTCTGTCTCAGTCACAATGATGATGATGGTGACGGTATGATGATGAGGTGTGTGTTTGAACATTTGAATGCTTCATGCCCTGAGTGTATGTATGTGTTTGCATGTTGATAATACTGACAATTCTCTGTGTCTGTTCTGTTAGTTGCTCTGGATGTTTAAATATTTGGGGTAAAGCATTGGAGACTAAGAATAAGGATCAAAGAATAAGGATCTTCTGCTCAGAGACAAAGCCTTGCCCTGTCTTTTTAGAGAAATGACAGGAAATGTGTGGAGATAGTTTGGGAATGTCATATATCAAAGGTGCCCCGCAGAAGTCAAGTTCATGGTCAGTACCTCTCTCGGCCAGTGGGGGGCGCTCCCATGGGGATTTTTCTAACCAAACACTGTGTATCAGCTGAGGTGAATCTAAATCCAATTACACAGAAGTGAGGAAAGCAGAGGGTAAGGTCACACTTCTTCAGCATTCCTGTAATTAGGCAATATAGGTATTTTAAGTATTTTAGTTTAAAATATTCAAAAATTTACAAAGATTATCAGCAGAATGTGAAGAAATGACAAAGATGCCTAAGTACTGTGTTGCAGATATATCTATTGAAGTTAGCATGCTAACATGCTAACCTGACCCATCCCATCTCATAATATCACTTTGTACTTCGAGATAGGCGATAGTGAGTCACTGTAGTTCTCAGTCCAACATGAGAGGATGAAGTGGAAGTCATCCCCTCTCTGTGACCTTACTCTACTGTTTCCTGAAGCTCAGCTATTGACTCTGCTACTCCAGCTGCTTTCCGTCTCCCTCGCATTCTTCGTCCCATTTCGTATCTCATCCTCACGTCTCTCTGACTGGTGAGACTGGTTGTGAAATCTTCATCCTCAGTTTGACAATAACGAAAGAAAACAACCTACCAGCTACATAATCAGATTGCAAGGTGAACCTGTGTGGAAAACAGTATTCCCCAATCCATTTGGTTTGGCAACATCTCACAAACTGCCCTATGCTGAGGTTAAACATATTCAAACTAACGTTAGCTCAGTGTGAAGGTTGAAACTTGGTTTTAAGAGACTAGTGAGCCCAGTCCTGTAACACGCACGCACCATGCTCTCATGTGCACCCCTAATGACAGGTACACAGAGAGGGCTGACGTACCGATGCACTGGCCAACAAGTCCATCTATGGCACAGGAGAAGGGGAGGGACAGAGGAGGGACCAAAGAGCGCATTTCCTTGTTTTCTTACACTGGGATGGACACTCCGACTTTCTGGTATGCTGCCCCCTATGGATTTGACAGTTGGCCAATTCCTACACACTTCCCCTTCCATCACATTTGCTATTAAACCCAAAGTCATGATTATTTAATGAAATCAATTCATTTGCTTGCTTGTTTTTACCTTTTTTAAAACGAGAAAATTCCCAAATGACTGCCAAATCAATTATCAACAAAGCAATTTTATTTGAAGATTTAACAGCTTGGCTTCCTGAAATATTCAGGAAGAACTCACTGCTTTTAACCACTGATGTAGTGGAGCCGGATTCAAAGCCTGATTGGACTCATGGGACTTGAAAATTAGTCTTTGAAGATCAGCTCTCCAATATGCACCCCTTTTTAAAATCTGTAAACCACCCACAGTAGTGACTGCTTGCTGCCTCTGACCTAAAGATGGAGGATTTTGAAAAGTCAGTGGGCACAGGGACAGATGGTCTGCACTGAGGACCCTGAAACCACCAAGGGGCTGAATGCCTTGGTGCTGATATCACTCTGTGCTAAACGGGTAGGAAAATTAAAAAACTGAAGTCTGTTTCTCTGTCTCCCTTCCTCTTCTTGTGCCAGCTCACTCAATTTAGTGTGACAGTGGAGCTCACATGCATCTCTTCATCTCTTCATCTCTTTATCGGAAAAGGTCACCTTTAAAGCAACTCCTCTCTCTCCTTTAATTTAGTTTGGGAAAATTCAGTTTTAGCTCCTTCAGAGAAATAGGTCTCTATGTCTTTAATATTACTGTAAGAAACAGGAAAAACAGCAAAATGTGCTGGTCTAAACTAAAGCTTGTCATAGCACAGCCAGCCCCTGGCAGCCTAAGGGCTGAGTCTGTGTTTGCTTTCTTTTAGCCCAATCTGCTCTTTATCTCTCTTTTCTGCTCTAGGCGCTGTCTGCACACACAACGTCTCGCTGGTGATGCAGCAGGCAGCATCCAGGTGTCTTCACTTCATCTCATCCCAGAACAACACCAAAAGACAAGCAAGAGAACAGGGATATTTTTTTTTAACCCTCACTCATCTGGCCAAGGGTAATTAGGAGCATGAATGTTTTCTTAAAGACATTCAGTGTACAGACATCATCTTTACAAGTTTGAACAGTGGAAAATAAATGAATCCTATTTGTCAGCTGTATAACAATGTACATATGTCCTGTTTACGAAAATGTGGTGCTTGCTGTACTGATCTCTACCATTTCAATCTTGTAGGTCGAGAGATTAGACAACACATTTGAGAACTCCTTCCCTGCTGCTATGCTTGGTCCCAGAAGCCTAAAATAATTATCTTTGATTTTGAGTTGCACTTTTTCCACATCTCAGCTGGTATACAGAATCTCCTTTGCATATTCAACATTTTAACATTTCCTCTCTTCTTGCCTCTGTCTCACTCTTTCTCTCATTGGATTTTCAAAAGATCCAGAAGCTACCGTCTTCACCCTACAATTTTGCCAAAATCTGTCTGAATTTTGACAAAATAATTTCAAAAGAAATAACAAATTACTTCCTTGATAGGGCATACAGTTTCCTGTCTAAATAGCCCTGGCACATTGGCACACTCACTAAAGCTGTGCACCAGGCAGCCATGCAGCTTTAATCTCTTTCACGGGATAGGCCAGACTGTCAAAACCAACACTGTCAAATTTGGAAGGCAAGTTCAGAAAAGGTCATAGAGGAGATGCTCGTGGCGCAGGCCAACAATCTGCATGGAAGAAGAAAACACCATGAGAAAGGAGGAAGCTGGCTGAGGAGACACCAATTACCAGAGTGAACAGGAGAGCTGCGCCAAAACACACTCTCAAGTTAAACAGGGACAATGAAGAAACTGGAAAGTGGGAGAGAGGAAGAAGTGAAGTTGAAAAGAACTTGGGAACATGATGACGATGAGAATTAAACTTATTATCAGTGGCCCCTGTGTACTCCCATTACCTCAGCCACTTTACACAGGTTATTTGAAAAGCCCACGTCAATTGCACTCAGAAATAGCACCAATCAGACGCCTCTGGTCACAATGCAAAAATAGCTCAAGGACAATACAAAGCCAAACCACATGAGGCATACAGAGAGAAGAATCACAGGCACACTGACTGAGAGGAAGTGGGACAGCGTGGCTGGAAAACCAGGGTAAATGTTAGATCTGTTCTGCAGAATTTCAATGTTAGGGTTTGAAGGATCGCTTGATATGCAGAGAGACTTGTTCTGAATGGACTTCTTAATCTTATATATCATGTCATTTGTACTAAACGCTACACATTTACTCTTGATCTTTTTGTCAATTGCCCTTTTCCATCCACAGCTCCTAGTGCACACCTGATGAAGGGAAAGAACTTGTTAGATCGCCTCCTCTGATGTTTCTTTCTCATGAACAGAGGATTTATTTTTCCCTTTGTGGAGATTTTCTTGTCTTCTGAGCTGGGGTTAGTTAAGAGCTGTGTCTGTTGTACCTGTACGCCTGTAGCTGTCTATGAAATTGAAATAGCAGGTGGAACAAACCATGACTCAACTGGACGATTGTGGGGTTACTGTATCTATTTGATATATTTTCAATTAAATATGTCATTATCCATTATCCATTCAGAGCTCCTTAAATGCTCTTGCTCTTCATGTGCTGTATGTCATATCAACATCAGCATATTATATGGACATGAGAACCTTAAAATGGGAGTGTGGACTAAAAAAAGATGTGTGTGTATCAGAGACAAGGCAGCATGTGAAACAGTCCAACATGGCAACATCAAATCAGTCAGTGGTATGAAAGCACTTGTGTAAATTTGATTTTTATTATTGTTTGCTGATGCAACCTAAAGCACCTCTCAGCTGCTGTGACGCCCCGACTCTCACCCCCTTTGTTAAGAGTTGTCCAGCGGACGTCTGTAGATCCACAAATTGAGAGCTGAGCCCACTGTACTGCACTGAAGCTAGAAATGCCGCACAACATGCTTTCCAGTCTTAAGATGTAGAATGTGAAACTTGTGAGCTTGTTAACATATTCCCACTCCTCCTGCAAGCACCTTCTTGTCCTACCTCTTTATCATATTCTCCTTTTACCATCACTCCCACCCTTCTCTCCTTTCTTCCTCACTTTATCTCCTATAATCCTCACCATCCTACTTCTTCTGCCTTCATATTCGCCATAATTCTAGCCTCTCCTTCCCCACACACACAAACACACATTCAGACCCTCAAACACACACTCTTTTTGCTTTCCTTGCAGGGACCAGGAAGTGATTCAGAGCTTGGGATCATAGGATGGGGCCCACGTCAAAGAGATGGAACAGTACAAACAGCAGCAGCCAGGGCCAAACACTGCAGGCCCTCTCTGGTTGCCTCCCTCTCTCAGTGCCAGTGTGAAAAAGAAGATTGCTCCACTGAAAAAAAGACCCCTAATCTGCAAACAGCTGAGGGCTTAAAGTGACAGGCCTGGCCCTGAGCACACTTTATAAGACTGTAGTCATTAAGGAGCGCAGAGTCTCAGTTTGTTGTAACTTTCTTACTATTTTTATGAGCGAGGTGATCTTGCACGCAGACGGTTCCAAGTTCAAAGTGGTGTTGATGGATATTTTAAGAAATATTTAATCAGTGGTGCTTTCAGCGTCTTTAAAAGGTGCTGCTACAGTAGTTCAATCACAACTCAAATCGCTCTAATCTCCACTCTGCTGTCAGAAATGGTGTTTTTAAAAATATTTTTCTTGATTTCTAGATGTTTTTGAAAAACGTTTGAAACTGCATGCATGTGTGTATGTACTGTATGGGTGTTTTTTTTATATGTGGTTGTGGGGTAATTGGCCTTAATTGTGTGTGATATACAAACTGCAAAGACTTTTTTCTACTCACAGAAAGGCTTAATTCTACTGCTACCTAACATTAACTGTGAGTGTTTGTGTAGGTCTGTTGATTTGTTCTTCCAGCTGCTGTTCACTCCGCCGTTTCCCATTGGCTTGGCTACAGCCGTGGAAGGTGTGGTCTGGATGAAGGATGCTGCAGCCTTTGTCAAACCCTGCAGTTTAATATTGAATAGTAAACTGTAAAGAAGCCGTGGCCATGTGTGATCGACATAAACGTTCACGACTTCCTTATAATTCATGCTAAAGCTGCACTTGTTCAAGGAATGCGTCTCCAGATTTTCAGCCACCTGTGGCAGGATTTAAGATGAAGACATCGTTAGACGAAAACTGCTTTTTGGTCAAGCTCTGTAACTTGGATTGAACTCCGACTGAAGTTTAGGAGGGAGAGGAACTCCGATTAAGCAGTTGAGGATCGAAGGCTTTGACTTGATGAGAGGGAAAAACCGCGAGATGCGAGCGCGTCTTCTGACCATAACCATGGGCACCGTGCGCTCCTCGCCTTGTGCGTAAGCTGCTGTGGACGGTCCACACATTATGAGACGCAATGGCATGGTGTGACCGAGGGGTTCAGACTTTGCTGGCCATCGTAGGGGCCTTCGCTGCCTTCAGCCTCATGACCATCGCCATCGGCACCGACTACTGGCTTTACTCTCGTGCGTACATCTGCAACGCCACTAATGTCACCACGGACGAAACCCAGATGCAAACCAAGAAAGTCAAAGGCGATCTGACGCACTCTGGACTGTGGAGGATCTGCTGTATCGAAGGTAAAAAATAAAGTCTAGTGAGTTTGAGTCCGTCAGTTTACAAACTTTTTTATGTGCTAGTGAGTATTTTGTTTTACGGTGTGGAAGTGGCAATGTGCGCGGTCTGACTGGTCAAATAGTCATGACATGTTATGTCAGTGGGATAACAGTGGATTTGAAGAAATGGTTCAGCTGGGAACTCCGGGTGAAAATACTTGAAACGCTGACCGTTCATGCAAAAAAAAAGAAAGAAAAAAGAAGAAAGAAGTACATGAATATTGGCAACAAATGCATCCCAGTTTGTGTTGTGTGAACGCACCCAAAATGGAAATCGCCCGAGGGGTTCAACATCATTATCAGTCATATTTCTGTTGTTTAATGCATGAAAAAGCATTTACCGTAGAGAGTTACACGGGCACGATGAGAGAAAAATTGGAGGGAAACCGCTCCCTGTTGCGCGCAAAGGCGGCTTTGTGTGTGTGTGTGTGTGTGTGTGTGTGTGTGTGTGTGTGTGTGTGTGTGCGCGCGTGTGTTTGTGCGTGTGTTGTATGTGTGTAATGACACGTTTGCATTAGTTTTCTTTGTGAAATGAATTAGTTTGTCTAGTTTGACATACAAAGAAACGTAATGCCGTTGAAAGTTTTACGTTCTATAACAAGCAGTCAATTTTTGCCTGTACTTAAATCATTTATCGGTTCGTCCTAATTTTCTCATTAACGTAAAACGGTTGCCTGGCAACTTGTTCCATAAAATTGCTTCGACTGAAATAAGTTGGGGGTGTGTTTTAGCAAGAGACTGACTCTTTCCTAATTTTCTCGGCTGTTTTGCTGCATAGCCATGATCCCCAACAAACACGCCAGAGCAGGCTTGGACTGTGGTTCTGACAGTGGGACATGAGCTCGCTATTGTTTGGACAGTAATGTAGGCAACGTAGCGCGCGATCGCTTCATTGGAAAGAGGCCAGATGAGTGAAATCAATCAGTTGTTAAGTGACGATGGTCACCAGTGACGTCTTCCAAAAAAAAAAACGAAAAAAAAAAACAAAACAGTGACGTCTTCGAGTTGTGGCGCTGTCCACTGCCACTGGTGCTGAAATTTCCAGTCTGGATAATGTTTGTTTCTTTTAACGGTACCACTTCACAATAAAACTACCCTTATAAAGGATTTATAAATGGTTTATAATTAGGTAATTAATCCGGTTGTTAACACTTGGTAAACCTCAAATAAATATTATAACAAGTTTTAATAAATTGATGCAGGCTCACTATTTGGCAACATCGACTTAATGTTTGCTACTCATTAATCTTACTGATGAGTTACTACCATTTGTAAGTGTTAAAAGGATCCTTATTATTAAGTGTTAAACCCATCAACATTTATTAATGAGTTACAATAAGGCTCCTTTTGCCAGTTATAAATGGTAGTAACTCATTAGTAAGATTAATGAGTAGCAAGCCTTAACTTGATCTTGCCAAATAGTGAGCCTGCATCAATGTATAACTTGTTTATAATTGTTTATTTATGATTTATAAAGTGTTAACAACCAAATGAATAACCTAATTATAAACAATTTATAAATCCTTTATAAGCGTAGTCTTATTGTAAAATGGTACGCTTTTAACTGACAAACCAACGATATAACGAGGCTGAATAAATAAATACCTTTAGGTTTGCAGGACAGCTTTAGATACAGAGAGCCAATTGTAACAAACTGGAAGCTAGAAATAGTGAGTTGCTGACTTTTTAAGCATTCTCTTTGTAAACACTCAATGACTGAAGGTTTCTGCAGATTTTATTTCCACAATTCTCTGTCTGTAGAACCTATGCATATTTTTGCATGCTCATTCGTGTTGAGATGTTGAGATCACACCACAGAATAAAGTATGGTTTAAGTAAAATCATTGTGGTTTTAAAAGACATTTGACATACCTCACTGATCACAAGTGAATATTTGTATGACATGTCTGAGGTTAGTCAATCACAGGTCCCAAACCACAGACTATTCAGATGCAGATATGACATGAGCACTTTTTTTTTTTTAAAGAAGGAAGCTTGCACCTCCCATGTTTCCATGTGACATGAAGGACACATAGAGAGATCAGACAGTGTTGTGGGTGGGGAGGTCCAAGTGAGGAGGCAACACTTGTCCAAAGGTATGTGGGCAGCTATTACAGAAGTGACACACACTTTTGCATACCCTTTTGCTCTGTACTGTTACTTCTCTGGAATTAGTGGAATTTTATATTTTAAAAAAGTGCATTTCTATTTATGGATTTCCTGTAAAGTTGATCAAAACACATATTCCCTCTGCCTCGCTTCAAACCCTTGAGAGTACCATCAGCAGAAGTGAGATGGAGAGCTAGCTGATCTTACATATCTGTCGTCTTTTCCATCATCCTCTCTTTCCCTGCACCTATCGTTGGAAGGGTGTTACATACAGAGCTGAAACTGAAAGTAACACATCTTCTCTTGCTGTTTTCTCTCTCTCTCTCTCTCTCACACACACACACACACACACACTCCACATTCGCAATTGTGAAAGTCAAAAAAAGGCAAACCTGTATCTACACCTGATGCTTAGCTGAGTCAAAAAACTTCCCAAGACTTTGGCTAAGTCAAAGTGTTAACGATGCCCAATCAAAGGCTTACTTTCAAAACTGTAGTGACTTCAATCAAACAGACAACTGCAGGATACACCTTCTAAACTTCAGTTGCCTCCTCTTTTGATTAATGCATTTTTCAAATGTCAATATTTAAAATTATTCTTTCAGTTCTACCGCTTTTTGGTTGAAAAAGTAATGAAAAAGAAAGCATCAAAGCTTTAACTTCATTTTGGATTTTTTCTTTGCCTTAACTAGCCGCTCATTTCATTTCCCTGTTCAGAGATAAGCTCTTCTAGGAACAAAGAAAAAGATGGAGTCTAACCAGTTGCATTAGGTCAAATGAGTGACATAAATAATGGGTAAGCCTTAGGACAGACTCGTCGGCTAACCTTGTCGAAGAAATTAGGCTTATCTCTGTGTGCCAAATACACGTCTGTATGAGTGTCGTGTCTCGTGGGAGACACAGGTTCACTTAAGGTGAGTGCTTGTGGCAAATGAGTTTTTAAAGAGAAACAAAGTGAAGTCTTGTTCTGCAGCCATTCATGCTGAAATACAACAAGAACTCTCACTTAAGCAACACACCCCTGATCGGTGAACATATTGGAGTGGCACTTAAAGGTATGACGCGTTTCAAACACACGACATTTGGTACGACTTTATAAGGACAAATCCTTGCTGCAAGCCATCCACTCACCAAGTGTTTTTCAGTTAAAGTAATTGTATGAGCTTTTGTGTATCATAAAGGCTGCTTTCTAGTTTTGTGGCTTTGTTTGTGTGTGTGTGTGTGTGTGTGGTGTGTCACATGTTTCTGTGGAGCATCCGAATGTGTGTGTGTGTGTGTGTAAGCCTGGTGAATGCATTAGTAAGATGTCAAAGGCGTCCTCTGAGAAGCGGAGCTAGAAATGTGATTCTGGGTTGCCGGGGGGAGGTTGCCATGGTGAAGCTATGCTGAGTAATAAAAGATGGGCTCCGGTCTCTCAGACAGATGGGCTCTGGGGAGATACCTCCCCTACTGAGCTCACTCTCTTTCTCTGTCTCCTCTTTCTCACCGTCATTCCTTGGATTATTAACTCACTGGCCTTCTGTGTGTTATTTATTGATATAATAATTTTTCTTCAACATTTTCCCTTTTTGTTTGATCTTTAAAAGGTTTTTGTATTCCATGATTGTTTCTTTCTGTCCTTTACCTTTCACTGCTTTTCCTACATTGTGAAAAAAAAATCCAATTACTTTGAAACACTGATCTTATAAATATGAAATTCATGTGAGATACGCTCACACACCTAGTGTATTGAATATATTACACAGTGACTGTGCTTCTATATTGATCCAAAGAGTGTGCTTGGTACATTAAAAAAAATCAAAAGGAAACAGAGAGAGGGCTGAAGAGGGAAACATTTTGGAACTGGCGATGGGAGAAAAGTGGGTAATTGAGACATGACAGTGGTTAGAGTGTGCTCAGGATGTGAGTTGAAAGAGACTGAAAGAGTGGGGTTGAGAGAGTGGAGTCAGTGAAGATAAACTGAATCTGGACTCTTAAGTATGTTTCATTATATTATTTTTCCCCATTCTTTTCCAGCAGTCTCAGACAATAACCAAACAAAATGCAGACAAATGACATACAGATTGTTAAGTAAAATACCAGTTGAAGTTGCCCTGGGTAAACTAACAGTTTTATTTATTTCAGAGTCTCTCACCTAAACACATTATGTGTATGTATTTTTATGGCCTAACAAACAAGGTGAATGCATTCCTCACCTCAAAACACAACTCCATCCCAAAACAAATCCAACTAGATGAGCGGTCTACCACAAAATGCCATGCAGCCAGAGGCTGTGCTAACCAGGATTCATGTCAGGTATAGAAGACACAGTGACTGTTCACACTGATTTTTACAACTGCACATTTAGGAGAGGGTGGATGTCGACAGCAAGTCACAGACTGTTACCTGCACTGCAGTGGCTTTAAAGGTCTCCTGTGGAGTTTTCTTGTAAACAAGCAAAGTTATGTTTTCATGCAGTCTTCTTCTTCTGCAAATTTGCTAGCACTTTACTACTACTGCATTATTGCCGCCAACTGTCAATTACTGGAATAGCGTAAACCTTCAGTGGGGATGTGCATGACGTCACCCCAACGCTCGACACACTGCTCTATATATTTAAAGAACAATTGAATTCCTATTTAATTAAGTCTGCTGACAGAAATCAGATACTTTATCTTGGCATTTTAACACTTGTGACCAACATATATCTTCTGATTTGAACTTTTATCAGATTAGCACTTTTCGATGATTAATTAAGTCAGCATGACTAACAGCAGGAGGCATGGTTTGGACTAAATATGATTGTGATTTGTGCAATATTTTTAAGCTCATCTGCCCACTGAAGGAGGATGACCCTACCTTAACATCCAAACTGTGAAAATGCAACATGGTTATTGAAATTTCTTTTTCTGTAACAAGAATAACCAAGAGCTCATGCTCTTGTTAGACTTTTCACATTTTTTTGCACAGTAGATCTGAAAATTCATGGTATGTTAAGTCTAGTTCATGTGTTTAGACATGCCATTAATTTCCTACAGACAAGTTTCATGTCAGCTGATGCATCCACAGGTGTGTATGGGTGTCTAGCATAGATACAGAACAACACAATAACAAAGACCAAAATGATGGGAAGCAGCAGCAAAATCAGGCGTCAGACTTTTAATTCAAAGTCTAACCTTTCAATATTCATAATGCCCCAATGTTTTATTCTCTTAAAAGTGGAGGGAAGATTTTCTCAGTGAGGAGACTGGGTCTTTGAATAGAAGGTGCCTGAGGGCTTGAGAACTTCAGAATCTCAGATCCACAGCAGCCTATCCTCAAATGGTTTCTGACATGGTTAGAGGTGAAAACAGGACAGTTCAGCACTAGTTTAGATGTACTTTACCAAAAACTTTTCTACAATTTCATGAAAGGTGCATGTTGAATCAGTGGATGGTCAGCATGTAGTTTCTTTCATATCTGTCTTAATTGGAGCTTCTTGTATCAAGCTCTATTATAAAGACACAGTGTTTTCCTCTAACTGTCGTTTCTTCCCTGCGTATGGCCATCAGTCACATTTACAGTTGATGTGCTCTTGGCTTCTCCGTAGGTATCAACAAAGGAAGCTGTTTTCGGATCAATCATTTTCCAGAGGATAATGACTACGATACAGACAGCTCTGAGTACATCTTACGTAAGTCATTGCAACCTCTTCATCTTCAAACGCTTCACACACTTAATCCACTATCTCACCCCCTTTTTTTTGAGTGGTGATGGAGTTATCACAAGGGCACTTAATGTCTCATGACACCCTTTTCCCTCCCACATAAAAGCCTGATGTCATGACAGTAATTGGAGCTACGGAGATGATGAAGTGTGTTTGTGCTGATGAGTAAGAGGGCTTGTCTAAAACACGACTTTACCCACGATAGAGCACATCTGACATATAATGAAGGCATGAGGAAAAGATGCCACTCCAGCACTTACACTGAAAATTGTCTAAACTTTCTGGCTAGCCTGGGTTATTAATTAATTAATCTATTTTGGCTTGAGGTTTCATATCAGCTTCACTTGGCATGTCACATTTGGTTTCCAGTTTGATGCCCTGTCCCCCTAGACAACTGTTCCTATCTTTGCTGTTGTCTATATTGATGAATTTCAATAAACTCATGGAAATTAAATCCTGCCATCACTTGGTTAGTGTCATCGAAAGGCAGAAACATCTGCTAATTAGGCTGTAGCATCTGCACATGCATTCATCCGTCAAATCTGAGGCAATTTTTGCTTTTCTTTCACCCCCTTTATTTCTGTACTTACAGCAGAGTTACTACATGCGTCAGCCAGGCCTGCCATATATTGTTATTTTCAGGACCAGTTAGGCTACTCAGAAATCCCATCAACTGACATGGAAGTGGTATTGTAAGTGTATAGTTGAATACTTCTTTTGGAAAAGACATAATATTCCTTATGTGTTAGTAGAATACAGTTTATACAGGTGTTTAAAGGACTTCAATCCTCTGGAAATGTAATATTAACAATTTTCAATATTTTGTAAGAACATATATCTAATTCTGATCCAATCTAATGTTTAAATGGAATAATGTAAAATAAGAATAATATCAACATGAGGTGAATATATAAATTAAATCCTTATACTTCTATAACTATTACCGTCAATAATAGGACTAATACAACTGTTTTATTCCTGCTACTATGACAAACACATTACTACTATAGTATTTCTTTTATTGACATTAATGTCATCATATATGAGTCACATGCTGCTCAGTAGAGCATGACTTTTTTAGGCTGATATCAATATTGATATTTGGGTTTTTAAAAATTTGATGACAATATATTGGCTAATATTTGTTAATCAACATGAAAGCGTAACATGATCAAACATTTTTTTTTTTTAAGGATCCTTTAAGTTTGATTATTAAAAAATTGTGACCAAGATTCATACTTGATGCTAACAGGACATTTCACAATTGAAAAGATTTACTTGTCAGCGTTCTCTGGTGGACAAAATACGTAATACACTGTTTCACTGTCTTTGGCATTTGTATTGACGCCACACTCTCACTCTGCATCTTTTATGAACAGGTATAGTGCGCGCATCAAGCCTATTCCCCATTCTCAGCACCATCCTGCTGATGCTGGGTGGCCTGTGTGTCGGGGTGGGCCGCATCTACAGCCGCAAGACCAACATCCTGCTTAGTGCTGGCATCCTGTTTGTGGCTGCAGGTAGGACAAGACTGGCAGTACACTACAGATAAACACAAACTGGGGCAAGAACAAATAGAGTCTGAACACTGCTGCAGACAGAGGGAAAGTATATCAGCAGGCAGAAGAAGACAGACACAATACAAGAGGGTTTTCCCTTTAGTGTCAGTGTGGCAAATCAAGTTTGGTCTCTTCCTTTTATTGTTGCCCTAACTTATCCTGTATTTCAACTGTTGTTTTTTTTTCTTGGGTATATTTTGTTGTTTTTGAGAGACTGTACGACAAAATAAGTGTGTATGTCATAAAGCCTTATAGTGTGTCTTCCTTTCCTCTTCAGTCCATTTTGTCTCTGACTGGAAGCGACAAACAAGAGAATTTTACTCAATAAGAGATCTAAAGCCAATTTTGTCAGGTGTTGAATGTGATAGTTATAGGTATGTGAACCCAATCTGAAACAGCCACTTGTTAAACGCAGCACCAAATAACAGTGGTAAAATGCACGTATAATATGGTATAACCTGTAGGCTTTATCATTCAATTTTATGCTTAAGCGTTAGACATTTTACATCCATGTGTTGTGCTTTTTTTTCATCTCTCCTTTTAACATTTCTCCCTTCATCTTGCCTTCTCCCATCCGTCCCGTCTTCAGGCCTGAGCAACATCATCGGCATCATCGTCTACATCTCCAGCAACGCCGGCGATCCCAGTGACAAGAAAGATGAGGACAAGAAGAACCAGTACAACTACGGATGGTCCTTCTACTTCGGCGCCCTCTCCTTCATCGTGGCCGAGTCGGTGGGCGTTCTTGCCGTCAACATATATATCGAGAAAAACAAAGAGACACGCTTCCGAGCCAAACACGACTTCATGAAAACCATACCCTCCTCTTCACCTTACTCTCGCATCCCAAGTTACCGCCACAGACGAAGGCGCTCACGCTCCAGTTCAAGGTCGACTGATCCATCCCGCGACCCCTCCCCGGTGGGGATGAAAATCAGTGGAGGAAGTGGTGGTGGAGGAGGAGGGTTGGCAATGGGGTTGCCGATGGGGGATATATCCCTGTATGCCCTTAGTAGGGACCCTCTGAAGGGTGGTAGTGGGACTGCAGGGCCCTACAGTCCTGAGAGGGACTCTGGGTTTTTACAAGTCCACAACTGCTTCCAGAAAGATCTGAAAGACGGAGTAAACAGGAGGACCACACCGGTATGAGGTCAGGAGTGTATTGCTGTGTAAAACAATAAGCTTGATGGAGCGCACTAGATTTAGTATAGTTGATGAAAAAGGACAATTCCTCCCCGGGGCTGTTTAGGCAGCAGCGGTGCTGAAAGGTCAGAGCTCAAAATTGTTTTTCTTGCGTCCCTCTGTGACAGAAAAGTGCCAATCTGTGTTTCATTTGAAGGAAGAGGGGAACTGATATCAAAATAACTTTTTATTATATGACTCAATATCTTTAAAATGTGGATGCGGACATTTTGTAGCAATATTTTAAGAGTTTCATTCTCAAATGTGATACCCACTGTTTGTAAGTGACTTCTACTCTTACAGAAAGGCTGAAAATTGAAGTTCTGGCACTCCTTAAAGGACAGTCACTTACTGGAGCTAAGTTTTGCTACTGCTACATAGCCAGAGTTAATAGCCATTTACTTATTAGTCTTGCAAAGATCTTAAGCCATTGCTGCGTTTATAATAGGTTATAATACGCGTTCTGAGCAGTGCTGCTTCTCGGAATGTGACTGTCTGACTGGGCTGGGGCTAGCTGGTTAGCATGCCAACTTTAATAGAAGAAAAGATGTAGCAAAACAACTGGGTTGTTTTCCACCACTAGAGACAGCTGTTGGTGAGAAAAGGAAATACGTTTTATAGTGTTTCCTAAAGACTAGTAAGTAAACAACTGCTGATGCTAACGTTGGCTATATAGCAATAGCAAAACTTACAAATATCCCCTTTAACACTTGATAAAAGGGTAAAAGGAGGAACCTTTTGTAGACTTGATGCTCAATATAATAGAGTCTAAATGTTGAACTTCAGGCAATGATGTTTTTCCTCCGAAGTAGCTGTATAGTGTTTTGAAAATGAACTTATTTGTTTTATTCTGAGACAAAATTATTTGCTAAAACGAAGTGATTTACGTGGTTGTTTGTAATCAGAATATTATTGTATTGTATTTGTTTGTAACTTAACACAACTGGTGCTAACTTAATCTGTACACCTTTGATAGTCTTAAGCCTTCTCAACTGCCATTTAAATACTTTTACTGCATCTGAGTAACCTCTCTCAAGCTTGTATGTGAGTCATGTGATATATATGTGTGTTACAGTATGTGAAGTGTGTTATGGCTCTGAAACACTGCCACACTATGACACACTATGAATATGGATTCTGTAGATATACAGTATATATCAACAACCATGTCAAGGCACACAGTAATGTCAGTACATTCCAGTATGCTGTGTGATGTATCAGTATAAACATTCTTTGTACAGACTGTCTGTGTAGTTTGCTCTCCATTCGCTCAGGGACGATGTATTGAACAAATGATTTCCTTACCCAAGTCAGACAGACTGTTACAGTTGGTGTGTGTAAAAACAGTGGTGAGATCACACTGTATGCATTGCTGTTAATTAATATGACTCTTGTTTCTGCATTTACTGCCTTTGTGTTCAGAGGGTTTTTGTTGGTACCGATTTTTTTGATCATAGCGCAAGAAAATACACTTATATTCAATATTTCTGTATTCTTATTGCTATATATCGTGTATGGAAAATTATAATTTTTCAGGAACTGACAAGAAGAAATCTTTTTGTGTCATCATGTAGGTATGTGATGTTGTTTTGCTAAATCTGACACCTCTGCCATTGCATGATAGATTTTTCACTATTATGGCAAAAAATTGCTACATTTGTATGCAGATCCAGTTATTCTGTTGATTGGTTTGGTGGTTCATACAAAATCCTCAAGAAAAAGTTTTAAAGTACCTTCGGTCACATTCAGAGAGAAATACTGTGATCTGTATTAGATCGGAATTAGAGACCAGCTATCGCGGTTTATCAAAAACTCTTACATTAAACGTGGTTTGATGTAAAATATAAGCTGAGAATTGGTTGAATGGGCAAAACAGACTTTGCTTTTCCTCATAGACAAAGTATTTAGTTAATGATGTGGGGTTGATGGGATCGGCTATGAAACTTTCTGGCAGACAGTCGAGCAACCACAGGGTGTTAAAGGAAATCTGCATCAGCCAACTTAATGCTTGACTGAACCCACAGGCTCCCAAATGCTCATCCAGACTCTGGAGGGCTCGTTGTCTTGTCTCCAAACAAGAGGGCTACTAGAAGTTCAAATTACTCACTCCCGGTGTAGTACACGCTTGACTGACTACCATCAGCTTCATAGTTTGTTTCCAGTTGAATATTTTAGCAGCGGTATTTTAGCAGAGGTTTAATTTAGTAGTTGGTTTGTGAATCAGTGTCCCGGTGGTTGCCTTGTGTGTTTCAACATACAGATCCATAAGAGGGCGTGTGGTCGTTGCAAAGTTTCTGCTCTCCAGTTGTCATTCAAGTCACTGAGGGGGAGAAATGGGAAGCCTTGAATTAGAATAGACTTATTTTCATTCTGCGTGTGTGTGAGGTATCTTTGTTATGCCATACTGGTCTGATTACCTTGTTTCCCCATTCCACGCCTGAATTTGAGTGATTCTTCTTCACCCCTCTCCTCTGTCCATCACCCGGGCTGTTAAGCCCTGTGAATTTGAATGCCATGGACCCTCACTGATATTTTCATCCATGAGTAAGCTGTGCCCCTCCTCTCCCGCTCCCTGTCCCTCCTGTCTCGTCGTGGTGTAATATCTCCTGCGGTAATTGAGAGGAAAATGGCAGGGCCTCCTCTCCATATAGTCACAGGACTAGCCAACATGCTTGTTAGCATCGGTACCATGCTGTGCAGGACAGATGAAATAACACTTTGTGGTCTCAACTCAGGTTCTGTCTTTGTAACCTGATCTGCTGGTGTGACAAACAGTAGATGACACAGCAGTTCACACTTCAGCTATCTTTCTCCTAAACCTGATATACCCTAAGTCATAACAAAGCATTTCCAGCCAGCAAGTTTATTTTACTTGGAAAAGCAATTTCTCAGCTGTAATTTTAGTAAATAAAAGCTTCTCGGAGCTATTTTGGACAATGCTGTAAGTCATACATCGCCTCTGGTAATCTTGGAGATCTTGTAATAATGGTTTGTGTACAGTTTTCTGCTGATGTGATTGTCTTTTGAGGGAGAGGGTCGGACTACTATAATGAAACTGTTATTGTCACAAATTATCATCAATGGTGAGAGCAATATCATTTATTCCATTCATTTATATCAGGGAATCACTGTTTCATTTGCAGTAATGTTAGTTTAATATTATGTGAGGTTACAGAGCGAATGGGAATGCTTGATGCAGTTTCCTCCTGAGAGATCCCATCTCCACAGGCACTCTCTCTCCTACCAAGTTCTTTTTGAAAATTTAAAATGGCTGACATTTCTCCAAGCAGGGGGCTTGATTCCTTACTCCCTGTTGATATCGCTGCCATACTGTCGATCCAGGAACCACAGGCATCCATTAGGGTGACATCTGTCACTGTGCTAAGACTGGATTTAGCCAGCAGCAGCTGCAGCTTAACCCTTTTCATCTGCTATGACGTGAAAAAAAAATCAGATCCTCATGGCGTAGTGTAACATATCCAATTACTGTAAAATGTCTGCAGAATTGCAGCTTATCTGAAAACAAGCAAATGTCACATGACTAAACCTGTGATTATAACCTGATAAACTCGTTAAACATGAGAGACAGGAGGAGCCCAACTCCTAAGCCGATATATGGAAAATGGTCTCTTCAACTCTATTAAACAGAAACACAATCAAAGTTAAATGTAAAAAATATAAAGGGCAAATGCAACTGTAACCAACAGATTTTCACCCACTGGTTTTGTAACCAAGGAATTAAAGATTTTTTACAATTCCATTACTAAACAAATAACTAACAAAAAATTGTGAGAAAAATAAGTGATCTGAATAATCATATTGACAATTTTCATCCATTAAATTCTACTCTACACTCTTCTAAACCTCTATTGTGTACATGCAATTCTTAAATTGTCAGTTTCTGAGTATTTTCAGTGAAATGATAACATATACATATCAATAATGTACATGTAATGTAATAACTATGGTACTACTAAGCCTGTAAATACAAAGTGTCAAAGTGTTTGATCTTTTCCATGAAAGGAGTGAAAATATTTTTGTTGTGCTTTGTAACGTATTATTTTGCTGACAAATCTTTTTGATTTGTTTTACAGACACAGTTTCCTCATTATGATTTATTAAGTCCATGATTAGATTTTGATTTTATCCAGTGGGTAAAAAAACCTGAAGTATATATAAAGATTTTAAAAACATTTCAAACAGTTACTCTTTTTTTTTTTTTTTTTTTTTATCCCTATGATAAATGGTCAATGGTCATGGTTATTTGTATTGCCCGATATCTCAATGGAAACAATGGTTTTCTATCAAGGAAAGGAAAAACTCTCCCAAAATACTGAGAACATGAGATTAAAATAATTGAAAAAGATGAAAGGCTGGAGCCGCATCAGACAGTAATGGCCCTTCAGACCTGAATTAACACCATCAGCCAGAGGATGTCTGTAATGCGCATGCTGTGGAGCCCAAAATGCAGAGGCGTTGAAAACTTTCTTATGCACCCAGCTTTCATGGGATTGCCTGACGCAACAACCAGGAATACGGTATCAAGTTTTTCTTAATAAATCCCCTCGATGTATTGCAAAGCTAGCAACACAATCAAAGTGTTATCATAAATAAGTTAAGTCATCTCAGAATCATATTATGAGCTAGCACATATTTTGATTAAAAAAATAGTCAAAATACCATATAGTGAGAATAGGATCAGAGATGAGACACAACTGTAATTTTTTGTCTACAGATATGTTCGGGTACCATTCTCTACTTTAAATCTTTATTTCATTGCAAATGTGAGAGTAGAACTCATGATTTCCTCTGAGTGTAATAAGGATTAACCCAAGTACATCTAAACTACTCCGCGTTAAATGCTGAAACTGAACTTTTGGTAAATGAGGTTGTCAAAAACCAGAAGTCTCTGTTGAATAAACAATACACAAGATAAAAAAATAAAAAACAACGGTCTAGCAGCAGGCAGAGGTTGCTATACATCTTCATAACAGCCAGAAAAACAAAATTTTGTGAACGACCACCTGTTGTTTTAATTTAAAGCTGTCTAAGGGAAATGTACAACATGAAATGTCCCAAATCCTTTTAGGAACAGCAGTTTATTGTTTTCTTTTATTATTGCAGGTACACTTCAATAACACACTTGAATTTAAATTGCCAATTAAAATCAGTGACTATCCAAATTGTCTCTTCATAACTAATTAAAGAAAGGTACCACCATTCTCCTTCATCAGGTAGATAATGGATTCTGCTTGTCAGTTACTACATCACCAAATTATGAATTCCATGTTGTTGCACACATGGTTTACACATCAGGATCTGTGTGTGTGCAGTATTCATAAATTAGATCTCACTGGTATACAATCCTAAAACTAGACTGGACCTGGCTGTATCAACACCTCTCAAGCCTGTAAAGACAAAAGAGCTCAGGTCAATTTAGACTAAAGACGGTTGCACTGTGATTTAAAATACAAATTAACTTTTCCAGAAAGTCATCAATCTCTCCTTTGCCTGTAATCAATGTTACAGTAAGTACCTTATCCCTGAAATTGGGAAGTGGTCATGATAAGCCATGATAACTGTAGCTATGTGTCCTCTGTGATTTCAGTCAATAAGGTTTAGTGGTTCAGGTTCTGTCAACATCATTAGTCCACAGGAAGAGCTTATTTCCCATGGAAGATATTTGAGTAGCCAGAGTTGCCCCGAAGGACACACGCCTATATTTACAGCTCCAGTGTGGTTGTCTCAAAGCAACAAAGGTCAAAGGTTGGACCAGCCAATGTCCGTGAGGTCAGGGGTTGTTGCTCCTATGGAAGTCATTATATCGGTGCAATTGTTCAAAATGAAAGTGAGTTGTGAGAGAGCTCAATTGATTAAGAGTTTACTGTGGATTGTTTATGCAGGTTGCCACAGGGTGAATGTGTGTGACACACGAGTATAAACACAAGCAAACGCACATAACTGCACTTCCCCCAAGCACCTCAGCAGACACACACACACACACACACACACACACACACACACACACACACACAAACACACATTTGTCCTCCCTCATCAAATCACCCGAACCTTAACCAGCACTACACCAACACTATTGACTGCAAATGACAATGAATGGATAATGGATATAAATATGGACAAAAAGTTTGGTTTTCAGATCAGGCTGTAATCTTTTATGAGAAGAAAGGTCATGAAATATAACAGGCTACATTCCTTGTATAACTGATGGTTCCACAGGTTTTCATTTCAATAACACAAAATAATTTCTCATTATTATCATAAACATATATCACATAAATATAGGTTTGGAAAATATTGAGCCATCCACTATATACTTGATTAAAAGGATATTTATTGTTACTTAGCACTAAATCGCTGGTGTGTGGTCCTTTAAATTGAGAAAACAGTGCTACTAAATATATTTCTGTACTATATATGACATTAAATGTGGTATGTGTATGTCATAATAGGTACGTAGCAATTAGTAAAACTGCAACTCACGATTATTCTCATTATTGATTTATTGATTAACCTGTCAATAGTTTTTTTGATTGAATGATTAATTATTCAGTCTAAAAAAGCATTAGAGGTTCTGTAAACGATCGTCACTGCCAGTAGATGTAGCTCTAAACCACCAGCATCTCAGACCAAAACAAATGCTTCGGCAGGCTCACTTCCGGCCTCTGTTCGTTTACAGACCCCGTCCCTTCTCGTTGTCAGTCAGCAAGGTGTTACGAAGCCCAGTGAAAGCAGCCACTAGACACACAACACGAAGCACAACTGAATAAAGTTACCTTGTGTGCATGAAAGCCAACAAATACGACCTAGCCACAACCATTAGCCCACGCTAGCATTGCCGTGATATGAACCACAGCAGTGCTGACAGTTAGCCAGCTTGCAATAGCTACATTTGCCAAACAAATTCAGAATATCAGTAACGGCAAGCTAGCTAACTTTACCTTGCCTTTTGAGGCCTTCACTAATGAAAACAAACACGAAACATTAGTAGACATTAAGCTACTTACACATGGAGGAGAAGAAAAGGCAGTTCCAAGTCAAGCTGGTGCTCTTTAGCAGCTCGTAGGGCTCTCCATCTTGGCAAAGCCAGACCAATATAGGCTCCATTGGGGACTGCGGGAAGGAATTCAGCTTTGGACTTGACCCATGTTGCTGGTGGCACGAATAACAATGAAGGAGACGATAAAAACTTTAAAAACTTTATGGCTGTTTTGACCGGCCACCGGCCGACCGGGAATTGAGCCGGTAGTCCCTATGACCAGTCCGCCTGCGCTCTGGGCTTAACTCTTTCTTTATTGGAGGCCCGTTTAGACCAAGATGTGGTTTCTTCTGTGGAGTAAAGTCTGGGAAGTTGCTTTCACCTGAAGGCTGTCTACTGCACGGGGCCATCTCTTAAGTGGGCGGGGCCCGTGTGTTTGTAAAGGTAGAAAGGGCCAACTGTTTGAATAGTTGCTTGCTGCTGTATTATTATTTAAAATCTTGTTTACAGAATCTTTGGAGAGTGAAAAATGGACATCATGCTATATGAAAAAAATTAAATAAAATCCTCCTTTTTGTAACATGAAACAGAAAATATTCATTATTTTTCATAAATAAATGACTTAGTTAACAATTAATCATCAAAATTACTATCTGTCAAAAAGCTATCTGTCAAATTGACTAACTGATTAATTTGAATAATCATTTCAGCCCTTGAAATTAATTAAATTTACTGTAATATCAGGAATGAAATATGTTGTCATGATCTCCAGCCACACATGAACATGAATGGTACTCATCAAAGTCAATAATACCCTGGCTCTATATCAGGCTTACAAAGCATTTATGAGGCACAGCCCTTCAAACCAAAATAGACTGGTATGTTGTTAAAATATTTTTGACCAAGCACAGCTACAAATCCAAGGCAATAATATTTCATAGTGGTATCCAATATCCCAAGAATATTCCAAAGAAAGTAAGGCAATTCCAGCAATTCCAGCCTGTCTCAGCTCACATTGGACAAGAGACAGAAAACACCTTGGACAGGTCACTGTCTGTCAAATCTAGATTTTTTGATGTGCAATTTAGAGTTACCAAGCCACCAATCCTGCATTTTAGGAAAGGAGAACCATGCAGATATCTTTAGCCTGATGATCAGACTGAACTCAAATTTGGAGGTCTAGAACTACGCTAATGCAGACACGGGAAGAATGTGCAAACTGAGCAATACAGGCAACAGTGCTTGTCAATGCATCACCGTTCTTAAAGTCATTGGCTCCAATTGTTGTCAAAAACTCATGTTGAAAACAAGAGACAAATTGTCGGACAAATTGCAATTTGTCCATAATTGCATACTGTAACGTTCCTCTGACATTGGAGAGACAAACCATACTGCAATTTACAGCATAGAAGATGTTGTCTCCCTTTGGACGTCCAATGGTAAACGTTCGATATAGTTGTCAATCATGACAGGAAAACCTTTAGTTGACTAGTGGACATATTTTATGATCTAACTGAATTGCTCCCATATAGTATAAATAAATATTGGCTCAAAACAGCTTTACAATGGAGTTAATGAAGCATCACAATCAAACAGGTGTTGAACATTTCCATTTTAATCCAATTCTTATCAATTATCCAATTATCTAGATTACCTATTTGGAGGTGAAAACTGGATACATTTTTACCCAAATATCCATTCATTTTGGACTGCTACTTTCTGATTGGATGAATGGATGATTGTAATGGACAGTAGAGGAGCATCAACTTCCAGTCCAAATACTGGTAGTTTTTTTATATAATTTGGATAAACCGGACCAATTTAAAACCTGGCAGCCTCTGTTTGCAATGCGCTGTGGATTTTATTGTAAAGCTGGACTCCTCATGTTGCCATATCTGACTGGGTAAAACGATGAGTGAATCGTATCCTTACCCATAAGAGTGGTGGCCAAAGCTACAACAATAACAGGGTGTAAAAAACATCCAAAACAGTACAGCACTAATGGGAAGAGGGAAAAAAAAAATTAATGTGAATTAAGGCAGACTTTTATTGTTTCCTTGAGGATTTGATTCAGAAGCAGTTGAGGGGAAGTACTACATTGCCTTCTGGGACATAAGTGGGTGGGTGTACTTGGTGACTGACTGATCCCTCAGCTGGAGACTGCACTCATACATATGCTATCTTGTTGTGTGTGCAGGTTCGCAGTTATTTCTCAAGTTCTACTTTTGTTGCTCTGAGGACTTTTTGACTTTCACTGGCGCCTGCAGGGGGAAGTGGGTCACAATTCTTATAAAGAGACTCAAAGTGGGCCAAGGCTTAAAAAAGATAAACAGAGACATACCAACATGATTTACTGTAGGGGAATTATCAGCAAATCTTTTGCTATTTCATATAATATATATAATATATAAAATAAAGTACATTTTCCGTCTCTGTTTCTCCTCCACTTATTTTAGATTTTTTAAATTCATTGTGCAAGAATATTGTCTTATACTTTTATGATGACAGTATTCGGAGTGCATTTTCAAGTAAGCCATGAAGTCTTTAAAGCCATGAAAATAGTTTTTGGTGATACAATGATTACAGTGATTAGTAAACCTGGGGAACTTTACACAGTATGACACTTATGAAAGCTTGTGTTTCCTTTTTCCCAATAGATAGGTAATGTTCCTTCTCCTGGGCCTTTGGGGTGACTTAGGGCTTTTCCACTCATATTCTGCGGTGCAATAAAACAAACTGTATGTTACTGCAGGAAAATATTATGTCTGGATGGATGCTCTTATGCTTTAAAAGGTGAAATGCCCTTACCGATTTCATCTTTTAAAGCGACTTCAGAGTGAGCAGAAACATTACAGAAAGATATTACCTTGATACTGCAGAGATGAGACACTGAGCATCTCAATAAAGAAACAGTTATGATCCTTTTAAACTTAATCTGGACTATAATACATAGTAATGAGTGGGTATCCAGACATGAATCACCAAATGAGGAATTACTAAAAGCAGTATTGTTTCATCAGGGGAACTCCTCTGTTCTCTGACTGCTGAAGCCTAGCCGCTGCTCTTTATAAACACATCCACTTTCTCCTTATAAATAGTTTACAGAGACAAGGCAGAGAGTGTAAACACGGCCACTGTAGATGGATAGAAAGGAGAAGTATGGAAAGCTATTCTCAAAATGCATTTTGAAAGTTTACGTGTAAATATGGATGAGAGAAGACTGTTTTCGCGTGTCTACTTGTTATAGCATGTTACACATCTCCACCCACTAGCACTGTAACCAGATAAGCAGACAGCCTGACAACTTGACTCACTGGTCACATTTATAGCATCCAACTGCCCCATCTGCCCCCCGCCCCACCCCAACCCACCCCCACAAAACCCCAGCAAAACACTTACAAACACATGCAACAGCCTCCATGCCCATTGCCCACCATGGCAGGCAGGCAGTTTGGTCATCAACTTTCCTGATCCACCTCAACAGCTGTCCGTCTAAACTTGCAGCCCCCTCAGTTGTGCAGCAACTCATAGTGAGTAGGGAAAAGGGGACTTGAATCTAGGACAGGAGCAGTCTGGCCCCTTTCCCTTCGAACCAGAGGCACAGATTTGTAACAGGGGGAGAGAAGGCACTAGTCTAAGGCTGAGAGAGAAAACAAGAAGAGACTTTCTGGGAAGCTTGCTGCGGTCACTGAGGAAAGAAGTCCCTTGGACACACACCAGTGTGTCCACATTGCTGCAGAACATCCAATTTTATATATATATATTTTTTATTATCATCATATCAAGAGAAGAATATTCACTGAACAAGAAATCTCACCTCCTTGAAACATGCACAAGCGAACAAAGATAAAGATTGCCATCTTCGTGCTGCTGGTGGGTATGGCTTGCATGTTCACAGCGGTGGTAACGGACCACTGGGCAGTGCTGAGCCCGCGGGTGGAGAAACTGAATGAGACCTGCGAGGCGGCCCACTTTGGCCTGTGGCGGCTGTGCAAGAAGCACATTTACATTAGCTCAGAAAACTACGTGGAGGGGCATGGCTGCGGACCCATCAGCCTGCCTGGAGGTAAGAGAAAATTTGACCAAAAGATTTCTGTAACTGACACAAACAATTAGATTAAAGCTGAAAGGCATGTGTCACTTTTTGTCTCCCTAACAAAAGGTGTGCTTAGATATTGCATGAATATTGTTTGTCAGGGACTGTGAAGTGCCTCTGTGCAATCAAGCCCCAGTGCTCATGAGGTATGAAGCTACTAAGAATAGCGGTCCTCATGCAGCCTCACTAGACATGTGATATATTATAAACTTCCCTGTGAAACAAAAGAAAGATCCTGCTGTATGTTACATAATATAATCAAGGTTTTCTTTTGTCTGTGGTTATGTATGTATTTTCAGGTAGTGACACCACTTGAGGTCTGTTTGAACAGACTTCAGAAACAGACTCGAAGAAAGATATTTAAATGGTTTCAAATGATTTCTGATGAAATCATCAATGGTGGTGTGACAGTCTAAGCTTAGGTCTTGAGAGGATGCATTAGTTAGCAGTTAGCCATAAAGACTTGGCCAGACTGTCTATATATTTGCCATCAACCAGAGATACCCGAGCGTGTGGGACGGAGCCCCAGCAGGCTGTAGGTTTTCAGTAACCAAATATTAAGCACCACAACAGCTGGCTCCTGGCTCTTCCTTTCTGGGTTAGGATGTGTTTATTAGTACAACCAGCTGGCACTGATGCTACATACAACACTAGTGCCTGCACCTGACAGACACAAACACACTGTACAACATTCTCAGTGAACTGACATTAAAATCAGTGATGGAAAGTTACTAAAAGCACCGTGTGCACATTTTACAGGTCCCATTGTTTTCTGATTATTCAACTCAACCAGCTACAACATTAAAATGCTGTGCTTACATGTTAATTAGTTATTAATAATAACGTATAACTTGATACAACACATAATGCATGGCTCTTCAAGGGGCTTTTTTGCTGCTGATAAAAGTAATTTCGAATGCTTGATTGATTTTTCTTATAATGGACTATGTTTACACATTGGTATTAACACTTTTACTTAAGTGAATGATCTGAATGCTTACTCCGCCATAGTCCTTAAGGTTGCTGACATAATGTAGTCTGCTGATGGGTCATGTGTATCTTGATATTCTAACAAGGGTTCACTTTGCTATCAATGTCTCAAAATAAACTACGACAACAGATGCTCTTAAGGGCCCTTGAATAAGAAGCAGACTGTAATTGAACAAAAGGGGCATAAACAGTGTTGAGCGGTCACTGACTCGTAATGACTCATTGTCGTGTGGTGAGGGTCACTCATCATTAGAATGAGAGACGATCAATCCTGCTGGCCTGGTGACTGTTATCTTGAGAAGCCAATATCTGACGATTGATTGCTGTCTCATCCTGCATGTCCCCTTATGCAAATGAGGCTGGGATTTTCCTCCAAATTTATCCTGCTCCCAAAGAATCTCCCAGAATATGTCCTAACTGATGGCAGCTGCTTAACTTTTGGGAATCCTAGACACTGTATGCCCTGCAGGGCTGTTCCAGGAGCAGATGAAATGCCTGAGGGTGGTTCATTTGTTCAGGAATGTGCTGAATATACTAAAACAGTGGCAAATATTTCTAATTACAGAGCCTTTATCTGCAATTTTTATACGATATGATATGATATGATATTTACCGTTTTAACCATAGCCATTGGCCACTAACAAAAGGTTTTCATGTCTGCTACATTACATGTGATATGTAATGGCCACCCAGCCTTTGTTTAAGAAGTAGATAGATAGATAGATAGATAGATAGATAGATAGATAGATAGATAGATAGATAGATAGATAGATAGATAGATAGATAGATAGATCTCTCTCAGTCTCCAGGCCCAATAGCTGTATTTGGAGAGGAACATTATTGTTTATCATAGCCACACATTTTCAAAGCGGTGTCAACCTCTGATCCAAAGCAGGACTTACAACAGTGCGTGAGGAGGTGCTGTCGGCTGTGGGACACTCATCTGGAAAATACAGGCTGCGTTTGTGTGTAAATTAACTGCTCACGAAGCGCAGGTGTTAAGATGATCTTTTTTTGTTTTGTTTTAGGCAGTATATTGTGTTGTCCTGCTTTCTTTTCATATTGGGATTGCTTTTGATATGGGTTTTCTGAGCTGCTGTGAGCTTTAAGTAAGCAGCATCAGATATTCTGTTAACCAGCCAAGTTACAAAGCTCCTCCACGTTGCTCCCCCCTGTGTTTCATTTTCAAAGACATCGCAAACACTTTGAATTTTGTGCTCTAATGACTGAATATTGTGCAAACTGCTCAGCAAGCAGTCGCTGTCGTTATAAAAATAGGCCATGTAAATACTCAGCTGTCTTGGGTGGCAGCCGTGAGGGTCAAGTGTTCTTGTCAAGTCCAGCGCTCCATTGAGTGACGGGGCCACCTGGAAGCATTTGGCATACCTCGAAGGCCTGCTGTCCCACCCACCAAATTGTTCCCACGAGACCGTCCTGCAGCTTCATGTCTCCTTGCAGCTCACATAGCCACTGAAATTACTTTACACTTTCCAAGGGTGGGATGCATAGTCCAAAAAAGCAAGTGGAACCACTGCTATTTTGTGTATTTATAAACATTCAAGTGGCAAAGCAACCCAGGAATAGGTATCATACATAAAGACACTTACATAGACGAGATAAAACCAAAGCTCCCTTTTACTTATTCGGAGTGTGAGTGCTTAAATTACAAAGCCTGACAGGTATCAGAAGTATAATGTAAAATAAATGTTTAAAAAATGTTTTGCACTGAAACCTGCTGGGCTCTGTAGGAAAAGCCACTAATGTACCTAGAGTGAATGTAATTTTGGTGGCATGTACGCCTGTGTCAACCTTGCAACAACATAATTGAACTTGTCTTCACTTGTCATAGTTGACAGACCTGACAATGACAAAGGGAACAACAGTCAAATAGAGCCGACAAAATATTAACACCTCTTCAGAGGTCTGGGTCAAACTTACACTGTAGACAAAACAAACTGACACAACACATCAAAGCTATAAAAGGTGCTGCCATGACATGTGCAGAAATGCTGCTAATCCAATGCCCTCACCTGATCCCTGGAAAAAGATGACAGATTGCCCTATTAGGAACATGAGAGGCTTTATGGAGCTTGTCAGAGGATGAGGACCAACAACAAGTGATTCAATGTGGCAAATGTATGTGTGTTTGTGTGTGTGTGTGTGTGTGTGTGTGTGTGTGTGAGAGAGACAGAAAGAGAGAGAGAGGGAGTGTGTTCGCTTGTGGCAGCAAGCTTCCACTGATGAATACATTTTAATTTATGACCACCAGCTTTCCTCATATTTTTGTTGAAGCTTGCCCTCAAAGATGGAACAAAAAGGTGTAATTAGGCAACACAAACACACACACACACACACACACACACACACACATAGTTTTAATAAGTGCCGAGTCGCTCCACTTAAACATACGTAACAAACCAGATATGCATATATTGAATGAAGAACCACTTGTACTGCTGGGAGGTCTTACACTTTTCAACCTAAACCTAAGTAAAAAAAAAAAAAGGTTTCGCAGAGACAATGATTCCTGCCAGTGTTGTTGTCGAGTCAAACGTGTTGAGTCGAATTTTGAGTCCCCAGCCTTTGAGTCAGCGTCTATGTCTATGTCGCCAAAGAAGAGTCTGAATCGATTGACAGTCCTGAAAATCACTGTTTCCTGCTATAGGGATTAAGTACACTGAGAGGATTAGCATTCCTTTTAAAATGATAATGAAAAAACATTCAAAGTTTTCCAGAGATATTTTTCCAGCCTCCCTTTTGAACACAAGGTTTTACTCAGAAGCACAAATAGTTGACGAGCCTCTATCACACTCATCCTCATATTTGCTTTCTACAGTGAAAAAAACATTGGTGCTTGTTGCTTAGTAACAACCTCTGTGTTTTCATTTTTTGATGGCCAATCCCTGTCCTCATTCATAAAAACATCTTTTTGTTACTTTTTTTTTTGTATGTGGGCTCACACAGTATGGCACAGCAATAAAAGCTGGTAATTTCAAAGCAGGTTTTTGTGAACATTGCAATATTGACTTGGCTTGCAAAAAATATGATTCAGAGATTTTATTTGTGCCTATTACATGAAATTACTCTGTGCTGTTTCCGTTTAGAGTCTCCCGAAATCGCTTTTAGCTTATTTTCATGGTTTCCAGGGAACATAGGAAAATGATGTATACCCTCCCAGCATGGGTCGTTGAGTGCTAACCGTGATATGATACCATGCAGTATGACATATTTCCACATGAAAGCCTTTCATTGATGTCCCATGGTGAGACTGTATGGAAAAGGGGATTAGAAACATGCATCTGAGTGGAGACCTCATAGCATAACCAAGATAACTGACATGCACTTGACTTTCCACGGGATTAAGTGACATAGTGCTCTGGTGTTGCCTGCATAGACATTCTCACTCCCTCTGCAAATATGATCATCCAAACCTGCGTTTTATTTCTTTTTAATGCCAGGACATTCTACTGCTTTCAGAAGTACATGATACATGAAGTCAAGTGTCGTACGTTGAAGTGTGAGCTGCTCTGTGTGCACCTCATCAACTACTTTTAACAATGTATATATATTTAAACCCCACTGGTCAAATGTAATCAAGATTTGACACGAAACCAAAATCTATTTCTACACTGGATTCATCAGGGGTTTTTTTATATTTGGCAGAGCATCAAAGAGTATTTATTCTATCCAAACCATCCCCTGATCACACACAGCAGTCTGGCTTCATTTGCAGAAATCCCTAAGGTTTTAACACCTCGTCTGCCTGAAGAAAAATTGAATGTGATGTATGCTGTAACTGTTTTTACTTTGACAGTCAAACCACACAAAGCAGACTAGGTCTCATCACACAACCAGTTTAGTGGTAAATCTATCCCACGGGTGTCAATCTGCGATATGCTTTTGGAAAAACAATGTGAGATAAATCCGAGACAGTGTGAATTGTTCAGCTAAAGTATCATATTCACACAGCATAACACAGCCGGAATGGAGGTCAGCCAATGGTGCATAAGTATGTGCGGCAAAGCTTGAGCAGAGGTGTGAAAAGCAAAAGCTGTTTGTTACATGACAAGGTGAAACAACTTTTATAAAAAAAAAAACATTGTACATTACAGAAAGATTTTGGTCTGCAGTGCATGAGAATCAAAGAACGAAGGCACAGCAAAAATCTTCTACACGACAGACTCTGGTCATCAGAGCTGAAAGCTGGTGCCATTTTAACTAATCAACTATTATTTACTACTACATGACCTTCACTTAATGGCTCCATCTCTTTTTATGCATGTGTTTGCATATAAAGACATTTAAATTTAATGAAAGTTCATGACATGGTGTTAAACATTAAAAAGAAAAAAATCAAAAAAAGTTAAGTCACATCCTGTGAAGTTTTAATTATGGTGTACAAGTTGTGAATTTATTTAATATCAGATCAAATGACCATAATGTGAAAGGCTCTTGGTGACGAATCAACAGAGAAGTTATCATCCAACTCTGTACTTCCCCTCAGCTCTGGACAGCTTTTTAGCGCCTTTCAGCTCATTGTTTTGGTTTTACAGCCCACAGATTTACTGTTTTGATTCAGGCTCAACCTTGTTTAGATCAGCAAGCAGCTACTTAAAAAAAAACAAAACAAAAAAAACCCAACTACCTGCCCTATACTAAATTGCAGACAAAGTTAGCAGCTAGCTAATTTAGTAGCAATAAAACCAGAAACTTTCTCACAAGTTGAAAATCAAAACAGAGCTAGAAAAGTGTAAATATGTGACTTACATTAATCAGGTGCACACAAACATGACTCCAGGTGAATGATAATGTTTGCCTGCCTCTGCTGGATTTGTAAACAGGCTGTTGTTAGCTAAAACTTTGCAAAGTGAAAATATGGAGATTTTGTGTTGCAGCTTGTTGTGCAGCCCCAAAGTTGCTACAAAAATCAACTAATGCAGATTTAATATTGAACTAAATCCTGTTTTCTTTCTTTCCACAGATGAAAACTGCACTTACTTCAGGCACTTCACTCCAGGGCAGGATGCTGAGATATTTGAATATAAAACACAAAAAGGTAGGTCTCCGACACTGGTTCCCCATGTGTCGGGTTACTTTCTTTCCACTCTATCTGAAAGTGAAAAAAGGAAAGACTAATTTGTGAATTCACATGTTCTTTGGAGTACCCCAGTCTGTGTGAAGTTGAACATCAAACCAGCTGCACCACAGTTTCCCAACTGACCTCACCTGCTGCTGCTGCTGCTCTGCTCTCTGTGGGCTCAGATTTTCATTCATTTCACTTCTGAGCACAGAACAGTTTGCACGCAGCAGGTGTATTCGACCGTTTGTCAGTGACAAAACCTGTCATCCGACAATGAACTGTCCCAACCCTCTGTGCAGCTGTGGCTAAAAGTGTGCTCCACAGGTTATAATTAGCCACACTGTATGTGCCACACCATCTCTTTGCTAAAAACAGAGGCCAGTATGCAATGCACTGACAAGTATTACATGTGATATATTGTATTTCTGGCTGGATCGCAACAGTGGGGCCAGCCCTATGATCTGGACATAGTGACTGACTGAGTGATCATATTTCCACCACTGGTCGGCCGAATGCCACATCACTGAGTTTTGGCTTTCCATTCATTTCTGGCATAAAAAGGTTCTATTAGAGGGTGTTTACAGCCTGCAGTGTTGCCAATTTAGCGCATTGTCCCTAAATTTAGAGACGTTTTTCAAACAAGACTGGGTATAAACCTGGTACATGGATGCCAACTGGGTTTTAGAGTTACACCTCTTGTTAAGGATAGTGTGTGGAGCCGCTCTGGTTTCCCAGCTGCTGGGAACTGCAAGGAAGCGGAGGAACACTTCCAAGCATCGCCTCCATTACGGCAAATAAACTACTTTTATAACATGTATCATTATGACTAAGGCAGAGGAATAACTAAACAAAGGACACTGAATGAGAGAACAGGGGAGTGGGAGGGGGAGAGAGAAGTCATGGGTAACTGGTAAAGAAACTAGCAGATCTGAATAGCATATAAACAACAGAAACGCCAGCAACCAGAAATGAGACAATATGCTCACTGTAGCACAGCAATAAAAGCCACCTTAGGAAATATAGGGTTTCTGCCCAGTATCAAGTATGTATCAACACGCAATGCGGTAACTTTATAGCGACTGAAAATGAGGCTTTGTGCTGATACACTGCTATCACCAATTATACATATCAAACAAAGGGAGTGAGACATGAACACCTGCCTTGGATAAAAGTCTGTTATGCTCTGGAGTTGAGGTAAATAAAGGCTAAACTATTGTGGATCCCAGATAGAAGCTGTGCTCTGTATGAGAGACAAAATAAGAAATATATTTTGTCACTTCTAACTTTCTCTTGAGTGATCATTTTACCCATAAATACAGCTGAAATCACAGCACAGTCTTTGTCTTCAATTTATGTGTTCGGTGATTTTGTCAGACAACATCGTGGTTATAAAACCAGGATTTGACCATAGGCAGTCCAACCATATTCTAGGTTTTGACTTAGTCTTGTTCAAAGTATGGTAGTTGCCTCTGCCTTTTTTTATTATGAATTATGTTGGAAGATTTTGATACATACACTAATGCATTTGGAAAATGCAACTGTTTGCTTGTTGGAGTTTGTTTCCCACATGGTGGTCGTCACCTGTCTACCATGTGTAAGGAACAGTGCAAGAGATTTTCTGTACCTACAGTACAGTAATCATTTCCTGCTCCCATTCCCTCTCCCTTCTACTCCTTCCAACCTTTCTTCATTGACCCTGTTTTACAGCTATGGCTTCACTGAGCTCAGCCAACACATGTATGGCAGCCCTCCCATGTAATGTGCGTTAGGGGGCTGAGCACATGTGGAGCACTGTCAGACTCAATTACTGGGGTGTGAATGTGAATAGGCTTGAACATGAGGTCGTACACACCCCCACACCCTAAACTCTGAGATGTTAATGCATTCATGGATACCTCCATACTCCAATACACACATGAGCGCACAGACACACACACACACACACACACACATGCAGCATCCCAGTGCTGATGGCTAGCCCTTAAGGGGCACACTGCAAGTTTGCGAGAATGATTGCAGCACTGGCCTAAGTTCCCTGTAGAGTTATTCACTCTCCATTGACCCATTTGGCTGTACCATAATGGTACATAAGGCTGAATGAACATAGTAGATGTATGTCACCACAGGCAGATCCATCCATAAAGACAGACTCTTGTCTGCCATAGAAAGTTCACCGGTGAAAATAAATGAATTGTGATGAGAATAATGCGAGTTTAGAATAGTCTAGGACACTTTATGAATGGATCTGGGCCTTTGGAGGAACTTCATACATTTTACTAACCCACGTAAACTATGCTTCACATCTGCATAAATGTTATTGTGTCATTTCATAATCTCCTTCCTCAGGGCACACAAAGCAGGAATGAATCAAACTTGCAATTCTTCTCTGAATGAGTGCAAAGAGATAGACAGAGACAGATAAGATTAGTATGTGTCATATTTTTTCATAAGAGGGAACTACAACAAATTTTGAAATTCTAAACCTTAAATTCATTATCCAATGCTTTTTTTCTGTCACATATACATTTCATATTTCATATTTTTGCCTGAGTGTGACTGAAACGGCGGCATCTTTTTGATGTCTACCTCACTTTTAATGGTGAGAAACTTTGTTGTTTCAGACTGAGTTAGCCAATGAGCTCCGCAGACATACAGTATCTCAGAGAACACAGAGTATTCAGGGTGCGGCCCATCCTCCCTTGCCAAGCAGAAGATGAAGGCTCTCTCCCCCAAAGGAGCGCCTCTCCCCTGGGCATGGTTCACAGGCGAACAGGAGGCAGATCAAAGGCCTCCTATCCTTATCCACCTCTCTGCTCAGAAAAACAAGCCAGCTGCTGTTGCTGTTACACAGACACACTGTATCTGTCAACACAAGGACCAAAGTGCACATCTAACTACATTCCAATAGTCTGGTGAAGCTTATTCTTCCGCGCTATTGAGCTCCACTGTTGTCCAAAAACATTAAAAAAACAATGAACCACAGAGGGTGACATGTCCCTTCATCACCATAAACATGGAAACTGTAGTTTTATTTGAGTCGATCCCACATATACTGTCCAGCTGCTGTAAAAACTGACTATTGCACCAAATATGTATTAGTCCTCTGTCCCCAAAAAAGCACTATTTATTCCTAGTTGAGTAATGTTTGCTTAACACTCGTGACCAGATATTTTATGGAATAAAATGACTTGCCTTTAAGAAATTAAATAAAAAATAGATAAATAAACACTGGAAGATTGGCTTGGATCCGTGTATGGAGAAGTCAGTACTGAGATTCAGTGTGAGACATTGCTGATTTTGGTCTTGTCGTGAGATTTGCTGAAAATAGGCCTAATTAAGAAAAAAGAATAGAGCAACCTTATCCTGTAAGCCTGACCTGACATTAATGACTGATGGGTTTTCTACAGTATTAGGAAATTGTTCCATGTGCAAAACTAATTTGTGAATGGATCCAGGATAACGTCCCTAAATGTAAAAAAAATTAGAGTGTAACAAAAAAAGTGTCAAAGCAGTTACAGCATGGCCCTAGCTTTGAAAAAATATATGTGATAATTCAGCCTTCAAGCCATTAAACACTAATGCACATTGTTTCAATTCAAATCAACAAGTAAATGGCCAAATATCTCAAATACACGCCACATGTAGTAATTCCTGAACTGCTATTATTCAGTTCGAAACAGAGCAGCATGTCCTCTCAATAATTCATTACTGCTTGTTAAAGCAGTGTCTTCTTATTGATTGTGGAAACTGTGATGTTTCTCATGTGCCTTTCTAACCACTAGCTGGACTCTTTGTGTTGGTGAATCAAAGAAATATTTGAAATGGTGGATCCAGTTTTTTTTTGTTTGTTCGTTTTTATGCTCAGTTAAAGCAGAATCCATTCCTAAATGGAGGCTTTGTAGCTTAACTGAAGTAACAAGTTAATTGCACTCCAGTGTATACATACTGTTTGTACAGTGTGAACATAATTACATAATACATGATAATGACAATGTTTGCCAACACTCTGTGGTCTCTATCATTCCAGAGTACAACATCTCTGCTGCAGCCATCTCCATCTTCAGTCTGGCCTTCATAATACTGGGGTCTCTGTGTTTGATGGGATCCTGTACTGGTAAAGGCAAAGGAAGAGACTACCTCCTCAAACCTGCTGGCATGTTCTTTGCATTTGCAGGTGGGTTCAGTTAACCGACAACATTGGATTTGTACCAGCTGCATTGAGAGGACTCTCCAGCTACCACAGAAGTATTACTCTAAGCTGTCATATACAGTCATGATTATACACCTCTCTCCTTCCCAGGTCTCTGTTCCTTCATCTCGCTGGAGGTGATGCGACAGTCAGTCAAACGAATGATTGATAGCAAGGACACCATTTGGATCGAGCACTACTACTCCTGGTCTTTCGCCTGCGCCTGCACCGGCTTCGTCCTCCTCTTTCTCACTGGCATCGCCCTGCTGATTCTTTCCATGCCCCAGATGCCCAGGAATCCGTGGGAGACTTGCATGGACGCTGAGCCGGAGCAAGCGGAGTGATAACAACACAGACAGATGAATGCAGGATGAGAGTGACTGTGTCTTTTGTTTTGATAACAGGTGTTAGATCCATTTCAAGAACAGGAGCTGGCCTTAAAAGGGTAAGGTCACGATGACAGAGACTGGCTCTGGTGTGGGTGGACTATAGCCATGACGAGAAATTCACCTCCCTACAATTATACAGCAACCTGAATATGGGCCTTTTGTTGGAGTTTTGAATGTTTGCCTTATCCTGTGTGTCCACCCAGTGTAAAACACAGAAGTCCTCTCCACCACCTCTGTAGGTTTGGTTCATGTTGGAGACCAGAGCTCAGATCTGACCTGTGGCTTTAAAAAAAACATCATACTTTTCAGCAAGAGCAGACCTGAGCCAAATATGCAAATATCTGAAAGCACTTTCAGTATGCTTCCCTTTACCCCTCATCCTTCACAACTCATCCTTAATCATCTGCTTATATAGAAAAAAAAATGCAGCTCACTGTTATGTGTCGATGGTCTTGTTTGGTTCCCCATTTGTCAGTCACACATACCTTAGTTAAAAAGACATTAAGACAATAACATTTTAGAATATAGTTAATACGGTTATGGCCTGACAACATGATAACTTGATTTTATGTACTGCAGTGTGTATGATATCTTGTACATATCTAATGTTCAGCTGATTTTTGTATGGTCAAGGAATCATTCATTTACAATAAGTAGGACACGTCAAGATCTGTATGTCAAATGGTATATTTCTAAGATTTATAAAGAACCTTTAAAGGTGAAGAATGTCCCGTTAAAATCAGAACTTTGCGGGTAAAGGAATGATTTTAGAGTAAAGCAGCAGCACAGAGCAGGTTTGTGTGCGTGTGTGTGTGTGTGTCAGGCTGAATGCTAAACACCCACACAGTCACAGCGCAGCACTGATCATGCTGGAAAAGGTTCAGTTCTAGCAGGTGCACATACAAGGCCTTTTACTTTTTGTTGACAGCTTCCAAACCAAGCTGATACAAAAAAAACTCTGTTCATTTCCCAATGCGTCACTACCCATTTGATACATGTGAAAAAAATTGGTATTTGCCCCCGTCCATGTTCCTGCTTTTTAAAAGGTGTGAAACAAACATATAGAGAATATAAAAACCCACACGGTTCTTGCCTTATGTGCGGGCGGTTACAGACTTGCAAGGGTAAAAAAAAAAAGAAAAGAAAACATGTTGCCTTGTTTAAAATGGATAAATCACGCTAACACATATAAAAAGTTAATATGACACGACTATCTTCAGCAATTAGCAACTCAAAACAATGGTGCACATCAAGTGAGATATTTCTAAATTATAACCGTCATTGAAAGTTGACATTTTGACTTGCAGTACAGACCTTTCCCAGTTGCAGCTTTGCAAACTCAAAGCTTTTTGGGATGAGATTCAACGACAATGAGAAAAGTGAGCACGTGGACCAGTGCTGGAAGGCAAAGTTCAAACTACTTTGGTCCGGTTGGGTTTGAGGAGCAGTCCTCCACATTAAACAAAGAAGGTATGAGTATAATGGAACAGAGTCACTCAGGTGGCAAAGTAGGGAGCTAAGCAAACTATATGTAATACTGAGAAAAAGATATAGTATGCCTAAATTACAAATCGCAGAGAAATTGCCCACTCCTTGTTTTTTCTGGACAGGTCCCTGCGTGATCTTGCAGTTGTGTTGTACTGTAGCTGCGGTTCTTAGTGTGATCCCATCACACAACTGCTACTGTTCTTGCCATGTATATATCAGTGAGGTGTTAATATATTTGACCTTTCTCTGCAGAACCTGGTGTGATGTCAAAGCGGTTCACACTGCTCAGTTATGCAGCTGTTCAAAATGCAAATTTCATTTTTGTCTTTTTTTTTTTTTTGACTGAGAAAATGTGTTAAAACGTTGAAATAAAAAAAAGAGAAAAAAAATTAAGCAGGAATAGTGACAGTAGCGCAAAATGCTGACAGCGCTTTCTGTACTCTTACTCTTTCTTATGTTTTTGACTTTTTCATTGAATATGGCATGCAACCAAACAAGTTGTGGGATTCAGTAGGTTCTGTGTGGGTGTGTTTGTTATAAGCTATAACTTTGTAATGGAAATTAAAACCTGATAAGCTTAAGAAATCGTCTGTCTGTCTGTCTTCTGATACTACTTTGTGTTTAGGTTTCCTTTGCTTCCATGTAACAAAGCAGCATTTTTTCAGGTAGTGGTTGAGAGCTGCGTTATAACTAATCTGATGTCTAATTGCTGCTTTAAAGGTTTTAAACTAATGAAATGGTTAAATTCAAATATGTTGTACAGTGCAAACTTTGATGTAAAAATATGGTATTGGCACCAAGTCTACAATCTGCCTGCATTTTCCCAAACGCCACGTCATTTATGACATATGAGTCTTTCAATGCAGAGAATGATGAGGGGGGAAAAAGGACATCGAATTCAAAAAGTTTCAATAAAAACACTTTAATAGAGAAACAAATAAAAAAGAAAATAAACCTTTGAAACACAGTCTAAATCCTTTATTATAACCACCACCAATTGAAATGAGTAAAGAGTAAAACAGATCTATTCATTATTTTGTACCCACGAGGGAGGAACCAATGGGACTAGGAGGCTGGGAGAACAGGTGTGCCATTGATTCACTGCAGCGAGGGAAGAACGGAGGAGAGCAAACAGATAACAGGAAGAGATGTGGCGTTTATAGAAGGCTGAACACAGTGCTCTCTACTGGCTGGGCAAAAGGTTGCTCCCTTTCCATGTGCCACTCACACCCACACACACACACGCACGCACACACGCACGTACACACGCACACACCCCCACGAGCACACACGAGCGCGCACACACGAGCGCACACACACACGCGCACACACAAGTTGGTTTCGCTCTGTTTTCTTTAAAAGGTAACACAGAAAGTATCAACTTCAGGTGGTGATATATGGAGCAATATTGGGAGGTGACAACCTTTCAAAACCAACTTCATTTGAAGAGTCAGTACCCTTCATTTCCAGGTAAAGATCATGTCAAACTCTTTTTTTTTTTTTTTTTTTTGAAATATAAAGGTGTTTGATAGGACAAAAAGGAAGCTTTAAAAACAAATCAGCAATAAAGAAAAATTGCAAAATAAAAATCCCTTTAAAATGTCTTTGGCTCAATCTCTTCTGCTTCAAAAATAAATAAAAGTGTAGCTGAAGAAGCGGTGAAATATTAGTATTGCACAACTTCAGAGATTAGCCAACGACTTATTTGTGGGAAACGGATTCCCCCAAACAAACATGTCCAAAAGCTTCGTAAATTCACCACACACCAGGGAGCAACCTCAGCTTTAGCCCTGCTAAGTAACTGCAGAAAAAAAAAGAACTTACATGACCATTACATATTTGATTGACATGTTAGTAAATTATTATAATAGTTTTGTTGATAATGTCACAAGTTATTGTACACATCAAATAATATACCAAAATTTGACTCTGTAGGTTGAACAAAAGCTTTTTTTTTTTTTTTCTTCTTTTCTTTTTTTTTTCATCCACAAATCAATACAAACTGATAAAAACAGGGATAAAAACCAGCCAGGTCATCTCAACATGCATGAAAAGAAAAACAGTCTTCACATTAACAAAAAAAAAAAAAATCCATGTTGATTGTTACACAGCTGTGGTGAGAAAACAGAACAGGACAAATCCAGCAACATATACTTAAAAATATGTATTGTACAGTGAAAGAAGTCATCTTTTAACAGCTGCAACATAAAGTCTCCTCTTTGTCAAATCAGTCAGACACCGTCTTAAAAAAAATTAAAAAGTTACAACAACATGTTGCAACTACCAGCTGGGTTGTTGTTGTCCATTTCTAGAATTATTATTTTTTGTGAATTTGCATAATTAAAAAGGGCATACCTCTTCTTTGAACAGCTTCTACAAAATTGAGGCGCTCCCAAAGTTCTTGTTTGTAAATACCTAGAAAATGCATATTTACAAGTATGTGTTGTTCTCTGCTAAGTCAAAAAATCTGGACCTTTGAAATTACAATGTCACAACTTAAAAATAAGCCATAGCTTGTGTGAAGCTCTCCGCTGACTGTTCAGAACACATCTTAGTAGTTAGCTGTGGGGTATTAGCTTTCTGGGGAAGTGACATTTGAAGAGATTTAATGGTGACTAACTGCCATGTGAAAGCCGTGACACAGCGGGATGAATTCATTACAATTAGACCAATTTGCAGATAGGGCAGTGATGTTTTAACAGTTAATGGATTACATATAACAGCAACAAACACTGGATGACACTTTCCAGTATTGCTTTTATCATAAAGGAAAAACATTGGCAGCTATACTGTGTCAGCATCTTTTTATATTTCACCTGCATGGGACTCAAATCATCAGGGCTTCAGGATGTCAGCAGTGAAATTCATGTGCACCTAGCTGTGTGGCTTCCTTTTGTGTGTCAACAGATAACAAGCAGCTGTCTGACTGGAATTCAAACATGAATGTTCCTGTGTTAGGTTCATCGTGCGTTTTGGGACGTTAGAGAAAAACATATGTGGCTGGAGCAGATGAAAGGCATGGTCAGCGCTTTTTTGTCGCTGTCATTGTATCAATCAGATCATCCTAAAAAAAAGTTGGAGTTTAATTCTTCGAATGACTAGGATTAACTTCCACGACATTACCATTTCATTCTTATTATGCACAGCCTAAAAACAAGACACGCTATGAGTCAGACCTTTTTGAACAGCTTATTGTTTTTTTGTTTTTTTTGGTTAAATCTCAAGCAGAGTGTTTAATGCCCTGTAATTGGAAAATACGATTAAGAAGTAGGAGATGTTTTTCAATTTGAATGTTATAGGAAATTATCTGTGTATTTTGTGGAACTGGGAGCAAATATGAACTCAGGAAAGACAAGATTGGTTATTATTTACTATAAGGTTCATATTAATCAGGTATTAAAAGATTGTCATACAGAGAAAATTGGAACGGATCTACACTAGTAGTAAGTGGGGAAATGTGTAGCAATCAACTGTCAAAGTAATTCACAGTATGCTGTTTGCACTAGTGTCTAAGAGCTACACCATTTCCAATAATAATAATAATAATAAAAAGGCCAGAAACATTTCACACCCACAATATTCTTTATATACATTTTCCAATTTCAGGGTAAATATTCTACAGTTAATATACTTAAGATTTAACCAAAAAAGACTAATCTTTGTTGTGTTCAAAAATGTTTGACTGGCAGTGTTGATCATACCCTCAGTTTCAACTTACCTATCGTGACATGCCACTCTGACCTCACCACTCTCTCTTCACTTTCACAAACCCTCAGAGTACTGGAACTTTTCAAAAAAAAAAAAGAAAAAGAAAAGAAATCAATGTCCATTAGCAACAAAACAAACAAACAAACAAACAAAAAAAACAACAACCACATTTTGTATCCCCAGCAGTTATTGAAACAATTTCCCTGGTGAAGGTTCTGTTGAAACGGGTTGAGAAGTAACTCTGCCACAATGTAATGACTGTCTCAAAGAAGAAATAAAATGAAACAAACAAACAAAAAAAGGAAGAAATAAAATGAAATAAAATGACTAAGCACCTGCCACAAGCGAAGCAGTTTGGGATAATCTTATCACAGAAAGCAATGTCTGGTGTTCTCTGATCCATAAAGCAAACCAAAGGAGGAATGACATGGTTGTTGCTATTTTGACATTTTCACACTGTATCTATTGTTCCTGATGAGGCAATGGTGAAAAGTAAAATATGCTATCAATATTTGTATTGTTATTTTTCAGTAAATAATCACATTAACTACTAAATCACTGAAGATGATTCCCAGGTAAAGATGTCTAAGAATTAAGGATCAGAAGCCAACGAATGGAAAAGAATTCATAATGCAAATGCTAGCATGATACAGGAATTTAAGGACATGTCTGTGGCATACAATTCAGTCTTTTATTTTCTTTATATGTACAGATTAGAGGAAAATTATCTACTTCTATACATTGTTCCATGTAGTTTCTGTGTCAGTTGACCACTTAGCTTTTGTCCATTACCACAACTACAGTAGTCTGAAAATCAAGACGTAACGTCCACTCAAAACTGAGGAATACAAAATGATAAACATACTTATTTAGTAACCAACAAAACCAACTTCAGTAAGGAAAAATAAACAGGAAGCTAAGTGGTCAACCAAGTCTCGCCTTTTTTATTAATTTTTTATAACTTTTTTTTAGCATTACGTACATATACAAGTGTAGATAATATAAGTATATATTCATATATACATAATGAGTATGTATATATACCAGTAATGCATTCATTATATATACTTATTTTCTTCACAGATATGTGAAACAGGAGAAAAGATGACTTACAAATAAAAAGTTAAAATGAAACAAAATGCATAAAACAAACCTACTGATAGAAACAATTTATAAATGCACTTTGCACTATTTTTTTTGTTTTTAGAAACAGTTTTGCTTTTTTTTGTTTAGTTTTTTTTTTTTTTTTTTTTTTAATTTTTTTTTTTTTTTTTTTAATCTTATCACTTATTAATTATGTGGGAGAGGTGACACTCATTTAAAGTAGGAATAGTACCCATTGCTACCATTTGAACTTCCTATTCTCAGCTCTTGAAGGAGGGAGAGAGGGTCGCTGTTCTTTTTGACCTGTTCAGGGCGAACAGCTCGGGGCTTGGGTGGAGCACGGAGGGCGCTCGCATACGACATGGTGGGTGGTTTGTTTAAATTTGGCGCCCCCTGGTTGGGCTCTGTGGGAGCCTGTGGTGGTGGCGGCGGCGGTGGCGGCTGCGGCTGCTGCTGCTGCTGCTGCTGCTGTTGTTGTTGTTGTTGTTGTTGCTGTTGCTGCTGCTGCTGCTGCTGCTGCTGCTGCTGCTGCTTGTTATTGGGCATGAGAGGAGGAAACTGTCCAAGGTGCTGAAGGGAGTTGAGGGAGTGTGGGTGCGTCTGCTGCGCTGCTGTGGCCTCAGCCTTCACCTGCTCCTCTGTCTGACGAAGGGCTTTGGAAGCTGCACCAAAATGACAAGAGAGGTAAATGAGACTGGGATCGAACATTAAGTTTACAGAATACACATTTATGACTTTAAACTAACCAAACATAACAAGATTATAATTACTAACAGCAACAATTTGGTGATGCCTACCCAGAATTTCCCGGTGCTGAGCAAGTGTGCCGGCTCCGTTACAAGGAATGTTCTGGAACGGACCGGGACCCCCACCATTACTGGGCCAAGGGTCATGTGAGGGATAAACGTAGTGGGCGTGAGGATGTTGATGATGCTGTATGTGTGGATGGGGGTGGTCCTGGGGGTCTGACGTACAGGGCTGGGACTGCTGGGATAGGGCATTGTGGGTGTTGGCTGGAGACGGTTCATCTGGGTAGCTGGAGGAGATGCGGCGCTGATAGAGAGGCCGACCTGGACCCCTGGGTTCATACTGTACAGACAGCGAAGATGGATGATGAAGAGAGAAGGTAAGAACGAGACATTTAGTCAGACAGGTAGGTAGGCAATATGAGCCTAAAAATAAAAGTGACACCTTAAGAAACTGTGGGGCATAAAATAATGAGCACAAAGGCATCACCAGCATCAAGATTGAAACATAAATGAAGGGAAAAATACTTTTTTACAAGTGTTTATCAATAACTGTTTTATACTTATACAAAATGCGTCATGGCTGTGTACAAAGCATCTTTTGTGCTCATTGTGACGGCCCCTGCCCAGCCTGTCGGGGTGTGTGTGTGTGTGTGTGTGTGTGTGTGTGTGTGTGTGTGTGTGTGTGTGTGTGTGTGTGTGTTGCTTTCTTAGGCATCAGAGGAGCCTGACTGAGAGGCCAAGCCAGATCTGGAGAAAAGGACCCAGCCTTCAGCATGGCTTTCTCTCTGTCTCGGCTCTGCCTGCAACCCCTTTCTGCTTTGTTTGGCCTTTTTGTTTGTTTGTTTCTGCACCTCTCACTACATTGTTAACACACATCCACATTTTCACAGCTGGTGTTACTCACCGACACACCTCACAATCCAAAATATTTTGTTTATTTTCTTTGCTATAAATAGTTTAAATTTGCTGGCATCTGCGTGTCCGTCTCATTTTGTAAGTATTACAGACTTAATATTATACAACCCGTCCCTCTAGTGCAGGTAGTTTCTTATTTATCAGATCATACTTGATACTAATAGAAAAAAAACTGAACTGAAACCGAGCCTAGTAAACAACTGTTCACATCTTCAGAGGTTCTTTTTAGTAAGCAAAGAAATACATGTAATCCATTTTCTCCTTGTAATACAGCATTTGATCTGCATATCATAATATTCATTCTCCATCTCTTCTCAAATTTGGGTGAATTAAGCCCCTAATTATCCACATTTGCCTGTTAGCATAGATCATTAGGAGACTTTGAAATCTCTGCTTCATGCAAGATTGAGATGAATACTAGAAAAAAGCCTGACTAGACTAAACACATTATAAAATGTAACATCTGTGAGTATCCCCCAGTATGGAGGCGAATTAAACACAACATTAATTTCTAATTTCTCACTTTTCCAGGTAGGAAGTGAGACAGAGTAATAACACAAGTTCTTTTCATAATGCATTTTAAAACTAATGAACATAAAGTGCTGTGAATAAACTCACTTTTGCAAGGAATTCTACGTGTGATTTTGAGTCTTCGTTGAACATGTTGTCAATATATGTGAAAATACAGGGGTTTGTTCCTTCAGGTACACAAACAATGTGAAAAAGTGTTTGATTAATAAAAATAAATAAGGGAAAATACAGTAACTACAGCATCTTCTGTACTTTTAGCACAGAGATATTTTAGTTGATGCTGCAAATTGATTTATTGAATAACAGATAGTGAGCCAAGTAAATAAATAATCCATACCTCATCTACATTGTGAAGGGCTGTGGCTGCTGATGTTCTGGGGGACAGTGGGTGGTAAGACTCCTGGTCTGGACCTTGACTTTGTTGGTGTTGGTGGTGGTGGTGGTGGTGGTGGTGCTGCTGCTGCTGCTGCTGCTGCTGCTGCTGCTGCTGCTGCTGCTGCTGCTGGTGCTGATGGTGAAGTTGCATCAGGTGGACTTGCTCCTGTCTGCTGGGGTGAGCCATGATGGGCAGTCCGTAAGGAAGGCCGTGGCCCTGGTTCCCTAACAGGTGGTTCTGCTGTGGTGGGCTCACCGATGCAGCTCCACCATGGGACCACTGGGCCTCTTGCAGAAGGTATTTGACCTGGGAGGGAGGGGGGCTGGCAGAGTGAGTTGGTGGCTGATGTGGGTAGCTACCAGTGTTGTATAGGGGGTTCCCCGGGTGCTGCTGCTGCAGAGCTGGGTTGTTGAGAAGGTTGTCGTTAAGAAGGTTGCGACCGGCGTCATGGGAGTAAGGTCCTGATGGGAAAGGGCCAGCATGATTCGAGGTGGTGGCTAAAGAGGATGAGGGGTCACCTGAGGCACGGGACTGGGACTGACGGTACTGGAGGAGACGAGACTGAGGTGGGGGCTGCATCTCAGCTGCTTCCCTGGGTTCAGGCTGTTCCTGTGGGGGAATCTCTCTCAACAGGCCCGGGTACCTGGGATTAAAAATGTATCTCTTTACACTTGAACTTGGTTTCATGTTTTGTAGCAACAGCTAGGAAAAGAATTTAGACACCATCTTAATGTTCTATAATAAAATTGAAATCTCGCTTTGGTGCCAAGTTACCAGACCATTACAAATTACTAATAACACAAAGTGGTGTTGAGTCTAACCTGGTGTAAGGTGGTCCAGTGGAGGCAGAAGAAACAGCTTCATCCTCCATATTGGCACTGAGGCCCCAACTAGCTGCCCGGAGCAGTTGATGTGGGATGCGAGCCATGCCGGGCTGAGCAAGGTGGGCAAGCTGTTGAGGCAAAGGGAAGGCGACATTGCCTGGGAGGAAAGGGCCCGCTGCCTCTCCCCACTGGCCCAGCCTGGCTGCCTGCTGCTGCTGCTGGCTCAGGGCCTCTAGAGCCAAGGGACCCTGGAGGTCTGAAAGGGCAACAATGTGATTAGTTTTAAGGCACATTTAAGCTAAACGTTAGATACATATCTGTTCATTTCATTTATATTTGTGCACGTTTTTTGAAAGCTTACAGATAAGGACGGAACGGAGCAGTACCACCGGAAATCGTGGGGACAGTGTAGTCAATAGTTCAAGCGAGACACGACCACAGGACACAACAAAGAAATTTTAAAAATGTCGTAACTTTACGAGGAGAGGTATGCGATGTAGACAACCACTGTCTACAACTGCCTCCGCTATTGCCTTTTCTTGAGAAGTAGATTATAATGACCTCCTCCACCGTCGTCATGTTTGCTGTTGTCAGAAACTTCTTGACTCTGGACCCTCTAGAGAATGTATTGCTTAAAATCCATTCCAACATAAATGGCGTATGAGTCACTGGTGTTGTCCTCCTGATTCTGTGGGCTACTGTACAGTGGAGGTGGGAATCTCTTTAACCAGGTTCTCTATGAATCAATATGTAGTGATAAAATAGGAAAGATACCAAAAAACTAAAATAATAAAAAAAAATTTATATGCGAGAGAGAAAACCGGTTGGAAGGCACTGAGCACCTCCAGTGATTATAGATGGAATCAGGGTGAGAATTGAAAGGAAACTGCATACAAAGCAGGCTGTTCTCTGGGCAGAGTCTCATCTAAAGTGCAATCAAGTGGTGGCAGTTGCAATGCTGAGGAGGGAGATTCCTTTGCTGCACCTGAACTGATAACAGCGAGAGAGCTACAAAGGATCCATCAGAAAACCAGGAGTTGAGGGTCATTCAGACAGGCTGTTTGCTTGAGTGATAGAAACTCTCCTGGACAGATCAAACCACACTGCATCATATTCTCCACACAGTCAATCAGATTTCCTGCTGAGCTTGTCAAACCTTCTCATCTGGAGAGAGAGCTTTCCTTTTTAGTTCAGTGTTGGCCATTTGACACACAGAACTGGAGATGCAAAAAGCATAAGTAATATTTTGGTTTGCACATGCAAAGATGTACAGAGGGTTTACATGCATCTTTGCTGATGAGTCAGCCTTAACATGGACACTGACTCGACATGCCCAAATCCTCTTGCAATTCGATTTAATATCAAAAAGATTCATCATTAACGCAATTCATCTTTCAGCTAACCAGCCTTTATTTGTAAATTTCTATATTAGGAAGTGCACCATTCCCATTCTGAGAGGATTAAAACCAAAACAAAGAACAATGAAAAAGGCACGCTTTCAATGAAAAAATGAAATGAAAATAATCTACAGCTGGTAAAGCAACCAGCATGAGATCTTTCGCAACTCCCGTCTTCTCAACACACATGCTGGAACGGTTTACTGCATACTATGTATTGAAAGTAAATTAGTCAATGACAAATTTGACAATTAATCATTTAAGTAATTTACCAAATAAAATATCTACATTCAGCATTCTAGAGCTAAGGGTGTTTTAATAGTTTCCCTGTGCCTAAGGGAGGGATAAGTTTTAGTGTTACACTCACCAAGACCGTCTCCCAGGTTTCCATCCTGTCCGTCCTCCCCAAAGCTATTGACCCTGTTATGCTGTGACAGGCCTGGGTGGTGGCCTCCTGGGTGGCCCATTGGAGTCCTAATGGAGCTACTCATCTCCTCCAGCCCACCAGATTCTGGCCCATCCAAAGTGGGAGACTGGACAGCCCTGTGAGGTGGTATGGGGCCACTGAAGAAGGAAGCGTTGTGGCTACCACCAGTGTAGGCAGGACTGAGCTGTTGCTGCTGCTGTTGACTCTGTTGGGCCATCCCTGGGTGCTGAGGCTGGCCGACCCGGTAAGGAAGCCTGGAGACTGGGTACTGTGGGGGGAAGGGTCTTCCACTGGCAGGATGTGGAGGAAAAGCCTGGTTGGGTGGTGCCAGGTGGTAGTTGAGGGGTCTCTGGGCAGCTGATGGGTCTTTTCGATGGAGCAGCGCATTGGGAAATCCAACTAGCCCGTCTGTCTGTGAGTCAAGACTTCGACCTTGCCCTGTGTCCAAATCTCCCTGGAACAAAAAATGAAGACCAATCCAAACATTCCATTAGCATAGACATTGTAGTTGCCCAATTAAGTCATCATCACCCAGTCACAAAGCTCTTACCATACATGTTTCAGCTTTGGTAATGTTGGTTTACATAAAAGAGATAAGTTGCTTCAATGTTACGACTTGCCTGTTTTTCCTTCATGTCGGTGGTTTTCCTCTCTGGTGTCTGAAGACGGCTCTGTTCTGACTTTGGACATCCTTCTAATTTACCTAAGAAGAAGTCAAAACCAAAATTAACTTAAATCTATACATCTATGGCATACAATTACAGTGATGTGCTTTGGGTGGTTGCTTGATGTAGTAATTAAAATCAAGGCACACCATTTCTGATGGGGTCTGCCTGTAGCTCCTTGTCAGGGCTAGGCTGGCCCATGCCGAGAGGAGAGGGGTGGCCCACCCCACTGTAAGGGATGGGGGAGCCTCGATTCTGGGCCTGCAATAGATTGAAGTTGTAGGCCATGGCTGCAGGGTGGCTCATGATGCGAGGGTCCACAGCAAAGCGATTCTGGTAACCTGGCCAAGGCAACTAGGGAAAATAAAAAAACAAATGTGCAGATCTTTGACAGTGGACAGGGGGGTAATGACATACTGTGAATTATGGATATCACATTCCTAAGAATGGTGATTATAAACAATGTATGAAAACCAAATACCTATGTTTTAGTGCTTTCATTATAATCATGATCACATGCACAAACATCAAGGATGTATGAATGGTAATGCTTATCCATGCTTTCATTTTGTCCTATTTGTACTAGAAACCATGTCGAATCATCCACTTATTCATTCCTCATTCAACCATTTATTTCTCCGTACAATATTACACAAGTAACACACACAGAGAAATGATCTACAATATAACAGAGGACTAATCTACAGAGAGCCTCAGTGCAATTGGGTCATATGACTCAAGAAAATCCTGTACTGAAAAAGTATTTTTCCTTTGATACACTAATAGTAACAAAAAGAAGAAGAGCTATGTAAGTATTCTGTTTGTTCTATGAGAGAAAATCTATGTGATTATTTTGCACACCAACACTTTTTTTTTTTATATAAAAGACACTTTACTGGCAAATAAAGGATTTTGTTTCCACATATGATCCAACCAACCAATAAATCTGAAGCAAATAAAGTAATTGCTTGATTTCATATCAATTAACCTGAGCTGGCAACTTTGCATGAGAAAAAAAAAAAAAAAATACTCACACTGTGAAATAAATAGATTTTTGTCAAAATATGCACTATTTTTCACATATTCTCTGAGGTTCTTTTCTACAACAATAGTTTGAAAGAATCCTTTGTAGAAGGTCAAATATATGACTTTTGCATTTGTTACAGCTTGGCTCACACTGGCTCAGAATACAGGCTTGTATATTTATCTGTCAATTTGTTACCAGAGGCAGGAAACTTACCGGCAGGGGCATGGACATGACCATGTTTCCACCATACACGGCGGGAACGTAGAGGATACTGGCGCCTGTATGAGGATCTATCCTCTGCACAGGACTGGGTGATTTTCCCATGCCAGCTGCTGTGCCACCCAAGGGTGGTGTGAATGCCCGAATAGGGTTTCCCATCAGCACGGCTGGGTTGGGTTGGACTGCAATGAGAGAAGGGGGCAAGGTAACACAAGTAAATGCAAACGGTTCTTAACCCTAATGAGCTGTCACAGTGATGCAAGCAGCACACAAGGTGTGTCTAGTTATTAATAGGCTGGAAAATGTTAGATTATACACTGAGATTCTGAAGGAGAGGACGGCAAAAAATAAATCGCTGATGGCTAACCTGTATTAATCTTAACATGGAGGGTAGAGGAAGTTATTTGCACAGATTTAATTAGATATCCTTTTCAGCTTCAGCTAATGAAGCTTGCTGGTAATTTGCAGTTGTAAGCGTCTGAAACAAACTGATTGTACTCCCCTAGTGAACATCGTATTACAAACTCCTTGCTGTGTTGTTCAAGGCTGCATTGCTCTGATGATTTCAGTAGCCTCAGGCCTTCATGCATCCATCTGGGCTACTGCATTAGACTGGTTCATATCAAGCTGTCAACACGTGTGCTTGTATGTGTGTGGTAAGACAAGTAAAAAGAAAAAAAAATGGAAACTCTAGTATTATTGCTTTGTGGTAAAACCTGATCATAATATAAAAATGCAGTGAAAAGAACAGAAGTGCAGTGAGGACCTTTGTTCGTGGTTGTATGTATAAACATGGTCAGTGTTACATCTTAGTCTATTTCATTGCATACTGTTGTCCATTTTCTGTCGTCTTAAGGTTTGTTGAAGCTTGCAACACAGAGTGATGAGAGTACTACTTTATATTGGAAGGGACGTTGTGTTTCCCCTTTAAGCTACAACTCTGTCTGCACATCTGGAAAAGAGGCAGCTTGTTTAGAAAGTTTGTTACTAAATTATCCAGATAATAAGGAATAAACCTAAAAGGTTCCATTAAATTTATTTTGATTGTAATTAGTGTGGTTGTACTTCTGTATATGCCACAGAGTGCAGGATGAGTTACTGACAAAAAATTTTTATATTTAGATAATCAACAGGGGTAAACATGGGCAGTTTGCTAAACTCACCATATCCGTCAGGTGGCAGGTGCTCTGTGTGGTTTGCATGTTTCCCCTGTAAGACAAAAGAATCGTTAGAAAGTCACAAAGGAAGACAACAAGTCCATGGAGAGGAGAAAAGAGAATGTCAGCAAGGGTTGGAGTGTGGCCAAAACACATCCCTGGCAACTGTAAAGAAATACAGCAACTGGGTATACAGCAAGTGCAGTATGGTCCTGATTGTCCCACATCTGTCACAACAGCTATAGGAGCAACATCTCATCAGTGATGCAGGAATTAAGCTGGCCAGCAGAGCACAGCGATGTGAATCTGTAATATTAATGTGTGATGCAGACACCTTTTGCTCTTATAGAATCAACTATAGAAAAGCATTGTTGCACAGGAGCCATTTGTATCTGCAATAGTCAAGATCTAAAATGAGCCTCGAAAAAGTAAGAGCACCCTTTGGAATTACCTGCATTTATGTATATATTTATCTTAAAATAAAGTTATAATTATGAACAATCTATTTTAACGAATAATACACAATTAATTGTCTTGTTCTTGTCCAAACTGAATACACCAACCATACACAGTAATTTGGAAAAAATATGTGCATTTTAATTCTAGATATATAGACAGGTTAATAATTGATAACTGAGGGCGGTTTGAGGTGAGCCACCACGTATTCACTCAGACCTTTTTCACAGTGACCATTTCACTTGTAAACCACTGACGTAATTAATGACATTATTAATAGCACTTGAATGGAAGAGCCATCAGTAAAGGATTTCATCAGTAAATCAAACAATTCAAGAGACCAAAACTATCAGTCAATCACTGCAGTCCCAGAATCCATCAATTTATAGTTGCTGTATTATCAATCATTACAGGCAAACATAACACAACAATCTACCTTGAGCTGGCAGTCTGTCCCACTTCACTGTGGTGCCAACAGATAGTCCTTGACAAGGTGTATGCTTCCTTCGAGGAGGCCGAAATTAATGACATCCTCCCATGAGATCATTACAAAATAATCCAGTAGACTACGGAGAACACTACCATAAATACACCTTGAAAAATGATCACAGCACCTCAATAAAAGCTGAACATAACTGGACTGAGTGGCAATACTGTAATGTGTTACCGTTATTTGGGAAACCAGCAACTATACAGTATGGATGGTCAGAACATATTTGAAAGTGAAGGCTATAGTCATTTCTTTGAGTAAAATGAGATTAATTCTAAAAATTAGACAATTACAGATGAGGCTGTGAAAGCAGATTGCAGATAGCCTTAGAGAGACTATGTTGGAGCCACTTAGTGACAGAGCACAAGTACCAAGATGCGTTCAGTAAACAAAGTAAAATCTGCAATGGTCTGCTTTCCTGCAAGCCTCACACACATCATAGCCTGTTTATTGTTCCTTAAAATATGGTCATACGTGTGCAGCGGCATGCCCTCCTGTTTCAGCTGAGGCGCATCCAAACAACGTAATAAACAACAGAGATATTAAATATTTAGGTTCCACGCGTAAAATGGTTTCATTTACCATTGTACCTTTGGTATTGCCATTATATGACAACAAAATATAAAACTGCTACATGTTACAGTCAGTTTCTGTAGAGTGCAATGATCTTATAATAAATACATCAAATGTGCAATATTGTTACATCTAGTGTAACATTTCCTTTTTAAAACAGACTGAGGTCTGATATTGTAGCAGAAGCAGTGTCGTTTGGCTGCTATTTTGGGGTGTAATAATAACTTAGAAATGCCTAACACACCCGACTGAAAGTTGTGCCTGTAGTCTAGAAAGGTGGTTATTTGATCTTGGAAAACAGTAAGTCAAATTTCCTCTGAATTTACACGATTCAAGTCACTTGAATAGTGGACCCAAAGGATGTTGCTGAACGTGTGTTTCATTTCCCAAATAGCAGGGAACTGGTAAGAATGAAAGGGACTGCTTGCTGGATCTTAAAAACACTAGTATAGTATAGTCACCTGTCAAACACTGTTATTGGTTGCTTGTAATGACCCTAACCATTTTTCCATCTAATGAAAGGCAAATAAAAAGAAAGGGGAGAAAATGGCACCAGTTTAATGCACTTGAGAGTAGCAGTATTTGTTTGTCAATGGCTCACATCCCATCTGTCTGTCAAGTGATGATGTGTTGTGCTGCGTAGAGGAATCAGTGGCATGTGGTTATAGATTTTGGAGGCAAAATAAGGACACACACTCAAGAATATGTGTTTAAGATGAGGTCAAACAAGTTTTACTTTCAACTGTTCCAGATAAAACCGAAATATAAGTTCTAAATAATATACTTTAAGAAGTAATAAATAATTAAAATAACTGGCAATTGTACTTGTATATCATCATATTCCTAATTAAAACAACAACATAATTGTGCTGGAGATGAAAATACAAACAGCTTTTTAATATAATAAATATTTTACCATACCATGCTTGCACCAAAACACCATCTGTGTCAGAATACAGAACCTCTCAATATGAAGTCAACAGAAGCATATATTTCTGGCAATACGGATGTCTGACAATGAAATACTGCATACTTTATGTTTAAATGTTGTACAATTAATTGCCACAACAAATTGTATTCAGCCTTCTCTGCTGTTGAATGAATCACAGCCTACGATATTGATCAACAGAAAAAAGTGGAACATCTCCACAAATGTATTTATGAGAAATTATTTTGTGCTGTGAAACACCACAATAACTGAACCTGATTAACTGGAATTACATAATGCCCACAGGGTGCGGTATTAATGTGATATCAATCATCAGTCACATGCAAAAAAGTTGCATTTAAGCAACAACATTCAACCCAACAACACAGGCTTCTGATCAGAACAGAAGCTATGTTGAGACAGTTATTAAAGTTCGGGAATTACTCTATTTTTAAATTACATTTGTATGGGTTTGTTTTTGGCTGCGGATGCATCAGCCATGTACAGAGGTGCCAAGAATGGTTTGACCTTTAAATTAGTAATGTGCACTATATGCTGAAGGAAACAATACATTGCATACTGCATACTGGTAGCACAGTCTTTGTGTGTGCTGTGTGGTTGTGAGCTACATAGTATGACTGTAGAGAGTGAGAGGAAGTGTGTGTGCGGAGGTGCGGCTCATTAGGCCCAGTGGGTGATGGCAGCAGGTTGGCAGCTGTGGTGATTTCGTTAACCTTTACCTCAGGGCAGGAGGGAGGACAGACACACTAAGACATTTCAACCCAAGCTGAACAATCAAACAACACATCCTTCCGCCAACCTGCAATGCTAATTTCCTATCTGTGCTGTTTTTCTGTGGCTAAAATGAACGACCACAAAGTAATTTCCTGTGGTGAAAATTAAAGTGAGTAATTTTATTAGATATCTGCTCTGTACCTAAATGTCAAAAATTTTCATCATTTTTCCTCTATAAAATGAAGAAGCACTCAATTTATTTCTGATAATTTGTGTGCCATTTCCACGAACCAGTATGTTGTTACCCAGCATATTATATTACCCAGAAAACCCCACAATATTAGAGCTTCTCAAAACATCCTTTACCCCACATTTTTTCCTTTCATTTTTGCCTCCCCACTCTGTTTTCCTTTAGAACACTAATTTATTGTATTAAGAATAGAAGATTGAGCAGAAGCAGATCCAGCATAGCCAGCAAAACCTTATTGTATTTCGCTGGAGTTTGACTTTTTTTTCTTCTTCTTTTTAAATTTCTACAGCTTGGTGTCTGGATTTTTAATGCAGAAATTAAGAAAAGAAGTGGATGGAAACAATTTGCCATCTTTCCTTAGAAAACACCTTACCTTAGGGGGTGACTGCTGCTGCTGTTGCTGCTGCTGCTGCTGCTGTGGACCCTGCTTGTTGGTGGCAGGCTGTGCGTGCTGAGGATGTTGATGATGGTGAGGATGGAGGGCCTGTGATGAAGAGTGGTGCCCTTGCAAGGGTCTTAGCGCACGTGGGATGAACTCTGGGGCCAGTGGGTTGAGGACGTAGGTCTTCTTGAGCTCCAGGGCCTCCAGCTGAGCCTTGATCTGCTCAAAGGTGATGCCATGAAGGCTCGAGTTTTCATGGCAGATGGAGATAAAGTGCTCCCAGAATTTTCTGGAAAGGGGAAATAAGAAAAAACAACAGATGGAGACAAGTTTTACTTCTGTTCTCCTTTATCTCTCCTTGTTTAGACTGAGTGTTTCATGGATCATTTTGTTGAATTTTTCCTGCTGGCAGTGTAACAAATTACTCCTTGGAGGCTGAATATAAAAGGCCAAATCTGTTTAAAACAAACTCTGAAAAAAGCAGGTGTAAAGACCAGAGAGGAGAGAAGAATGAAGAAATAGAAAATCAGCAGAAGATGGAGCACACCAAAGGGAAATAAAATTAAAACCAGGAGGCAAACAGTGCCTAGTAGAGTAGCAGGACTGCAAGCATGAAAAGAACAAAGGGCACAATAATCTCTCAGTGGCAATTATGATAACATGGAAATTGAAAGAAATATTTAACATGTTTTTAGTATTATATTTATTGGTCCTCATACAGGAGTGGGTGGAGACCCACAATATTAGTGTGCTAACATTTGTACTGTGCCATTACTTAGCATGATAAATGATAGCAATAGCATGCCAAGGTCTTTAAATGCAAAATGTGCACTTACAGTCATTAACATGTGGAGGCTCAGGTCGTTTGCATGTCAACACTACACTGTCCAGAGTATTTGCTGTTTTACTTAGAGTATAGATAGAGTAGTACCTGCAGCTTATTGCAAGGTTTATTCACTTTGAGAAACTAATCGACAAAACAGAAATCAGCAACAATCAAAAAAGATTTAGTAATGACCTTTAGTTACACCCTAACTCACCTAAGCTACTCCCTATTGACTGTATCTTAACACTTCCTTCAGCTACTTCACTGACCAGGACCTCTGGCTTCTAAGAGGAAGGTCAGCGTTGGGCAAACAATGTATTCGTTTTGGACACACCACTTTAATTGCTGTGTCTCTGCAGGCTGACATTTTCGAACAACCACAGCAGCAAAGGACCTGACATGTTGCAATGACTAGCAGACAAAACTGACAGTTGCTATGGAGATTGGAGGTGGGGAACGTGTGGAGATGGGCTGAAGAAATCAAATAGAGAAAGAAATCAGCCAATGGCAACTTCTAATAGCTTTATGAAACTACAGTGATCGCAACCAACAGCTCAGTATATGGAAGAAAACAGGTGTCCTCATAGAAACTGAACTGGTCAAAAATTCAAGAACAAACTTTGATTACCTGGGACTTCCCTTATGTCATGTCATGTGATTTTTACACTTTACAACTCGCTATAACATACCTACATCATAAGATATCTAGTAATATGCAATACAATAATAAATCACAAATAACAAAGGTTATTTGTGAAGTTTTTGTTGTTCCTATTGGCTGGTCCTGTAAATGTACCTCATTACAAAAACATTATTTATTATAACTACACTTTAAGCATAAAGATCTGCTGTGTCATGGTACTGAAGGCTTTAGTCAAAAATGCTCATATTTACCTGCAGCGCCCAACGGAGCACAGTGCGATGGGGTCTCCCACGACTGCAACCAGAGATTGGGCTCTGGTAATGGCCGTGTTGAGTAGCTTGTAATTGGAGAGAAAGCCATAGTCAAGGTCCTCTGTTGAGTCCTCAACTAGCTGTTCTTTACGCTTGATGGCCGTCTGCTTGTGCTTGCAGGTATGCCGTGTCCGCACCGTGCTGAGGAACAGCACCCGGAACTGTTTACCTGCAAACAAATTGTGTATTATGACCTAAGTATTCTGAGAAGTGCTACACAAGTCAAACATAATATCAAAAGAAGCAAAGACTGTTAAATAAATGTTCTATTCATCTTTTCTATTAATTTAGAAACACAAGAAAGATTCAGATTAGTTTATGATTGACAGACTTGAGGCACAGGGTTCTTTTGACTAAAAAATAAGCAAAATTGCATTGATTGAAAACTAAACTGATGGGCGAACTTAATTTCTCCATTAGCTTCTATGACATTTGACATTAGTGGAAACTGAACCCACTTTTTAAGCTAGTTGTTTTGTACTAGCTTGTTGCAGAAAATAAAAGAAAGGATTCAAATCACTAGAGTTAACTGAACAGAAAACAATAGTAATAATTTCATCTTCTTATGGCTGATAGATAACATAAGCAAACATCATCTAAATGTATAGTATATTCAAATTCTAATCACTAACTGTTGTACAGTTTTCCTGTGTGTGTGTCCACACGCTTCATATGTGATTAATGAGGGAGTTAATTAACCATGCAAAGCAGCTGGATGCAATAAGAGGGATCTACATGGGACTGACACAGAGGAGAAGCAGCCCTCACTCCTTCTAGTGGTACTTGATGATCTGAAGGGCAACACAAACACTGATAACTGCAGTGGGAGATAGTGGGGATTAGTCTTTGGGGTAATGGAGCTCTACACTTTTTACTGTAGAGACACACAAATTATCTCACTCACAGAAACATGCGAGACAAGTTTCATGGAGAAATATTAATGAGACCTTTGGGGAGTAAGGCTTATTTTGAAATCTCAAAATATTAATATACTGATACATTGTTGTAGTCTGAGTGTTTAGGCCAGTGACTTCACACATATAGATGCATATTGTGATACACAGCATGCCTCTAATGATAAGTGATTTTTCTTACCTTGGACATTGAGCACTCTTTCCACGCTGACCTCATGCATTCTCTTCTTTCTTAGCTCAGCACGAATGCGGAACACCTGGTCAGCATATGGTGACACCACGCCAATGCTGCCCTCGTCCAGCTTCCCCCAGGCCACTGGCCACTTCTTGCGCAGCTCCTCCACCCGCTCCACAATCTCAAATACCTGAGAAGATAGAGGAGCAACATGACAGAGAAAAGAAACAGTGAGGCTCAAATGCAAGGTCTCTTCACACCATGATCCCTACATGAGCACAAAAAGGCAACAGGAGGGGACAAAATATTTGCAGAACAAAGGAGGCTTGAGGTGCTGTATGGCACTGAGGCATCAAAATGAGCCCAAAAAATACGAAGCTATGGCTTCATCTTTTATTGCAGACATGCACTACATCATCATACACTGATAACTGAAAAATACATCAGTCACAGAGTCCAACTTTTTGGTTGTCTAACCAATAGGTTAAATATCACAGTTGCAGTTCCAACCGATTTGAGATGCTGCTAAACTGACTACTTGAGAGTTTAAGAGAGCTTTAAAATCTACTGTAAATAATCACTTAATTTAGCTACAGCAGTGCACCAAATCCTATCTTTGTGAAGCTTACAATTTTCAGATTTTGATGAGACTGTACAACATAGTTGAACTGACAAATTTTGAACATTATAAGCGCACTGTATGGTGATTCTGAATTTATGTCCACTGTATTTTTTGAAACAAATATTACAAAGATAGTCCATCACCCTCATTAGCTCCTATTCACTGATGTTATCACTTCTACATTGTCAAAAGGATCACAATCGTAAAGAGAAGGTAGGAGGCATCATTTAACCAAGTTCCTGTAGATGTGCTTTAGAGGAACTTTTGAGTCTCCTGTTAGCCCTTCCTAGTTTTAACATTAGCCCTGACATTAGGTATTAAAGTAAGAATTGGTATTTTGAATCCCTATTGTTTTTTTGTCATGAGCAGGTTTTAAATTCCTGCTCAGAGCTTTGGCATCCTGCTGGAGGCTTTGAACTGTCATGAAAATATTGTCTTCTGCTTGACGCTAAGCCCATCAAAGACACTTCCACAAGACAAACAAACGGACACGCTTTTGTCAAAGCATTTCAATTCCGCAAGATTATGATAATGTTGCTAAGGGTTTGACATGGGTGCTGTATCAAAGAGACCAGTGGTAATTCATTTGGCATTGCTGACAGTTTGGGAGCAAAATCAAGAAGCATCCATGTTTAATTGGTTAGAACATGTCAGCAGAGGGTCAGGGGTCGGAGACAGCAAATGACCAAAACAAAAGTTAGTCTGCAGAGGGACCAATCAAAGGCTAGGACTGTCAGTGAATCATGCATCTTGAGTGTCAAATGTAGCTCTTGGTTGGCCTCCTAACTAAGTTTATGGATTTCATCTTCAATTATAATTAAAAGACAGCAGGCGTTCCTATTTATGGTGATGAGACAGAATAAACAATGTTGATCAGTTTTGCTTTTGAATTCAGTCAACCACACTCAACTGAATAATCTAAATTAAATTTCACTGTAATCAAATCTTTGAATTATTCATATCAAACTGAGGTTTACAGCTGAACAACCATGCGTAATTTGAAAGTTAGAATACTTAAGAATTTAAACCATTTCACACATTAACACACACATAAAACTTGTTAAAATCAAACTGATTTGCTGTGGCAAAAAAATTGAATTCTTTCTCAATGTGTGTCAAATTTGTGTTTTTGTGGTACACCAGTGATCACTCATGTCTTCTGAAAATGTTGACGTTTATTTGATTTCATTATTTAACACAACGTTTCTGGAGTGGTGATTAGGCAATCGTCAATATTTTCTGATTGTTTTAGATGATCAACACTGGCTCCATTACAGCTTAGCTGTCACTTTGTCACAGTGGTGCATTACATACATACACTCACTGAGCACTTTATTAGGAACAGTGCAATGAATAAAGTCATGCAGATACAGGTCAGGAGCTTCAGTTAATGGTCACATCAAACATCAGAATAGGGAAAAAATATGATCTTTGTGACTTTAACCGTGGCATGATTGTTGGTGCCAGACGGCACTGGTTTGAGTGTTTCAGGAACTGCTGATCTCCTGGGATTTTCACACATAGCAGTGTCTAGAGTTTTTACTCAGAATAGTGCGAAAGACAAAAAACATTCAGTGAGCGGCAGTTCTGCAGATGGTAACACCTTGTTGGTGAGAGACGTCAGAGGAGAATGGTCACACTGGTTGGAGCTGACAGAAAGGCTAGTCATTCATGGTATGAATGCCACCTATCTGAGTAAAGTTACTGACAAAGTGCATCCCTTTATGGTCACAATTTACTATCTTCTAATGGCTGCTTCCAGCATGATAATGCACCACATCACAAAGCAAAATTTGTCTCAAACTGAATTCATGAACATGACAATGAGTTCAGTGAACTTCAGTGGCCTCCCTAGTCACCAGAACTGAATCTAGTAGTAGAACGGGACGTAGTAGAACGGGAGATTGGCAGCATGAATGTGCAGCTGACATCTGCAGAAATGATGTGATGCACTCATGTCAAAATGGAGCAGAATCTTAAAGGAATGTTTGCAGCATCTTATGGAATCCATGTCGCAAAGAAAACAGGCTGTTTTGTGCTCTACTCAGAATTAATTATGTGTTCCTTATAAAGTGCTCGGACACAAGGATAGACGCAAGAGCAATAAATGCAGCTTGAAGATGACAGCATGTTCTCAGGTGGATTTGACAGGAAAAAATAATCAATAACAACTTCTCAATGTGTGAGAAATAGGAGGTGTAACTAGCATAAATGGAAGCCCTGGATATCCTCAGTCAGATCATGTAGTAGTAACAACATGATTGCCAGCCAAGAGTTAGTTTTAGTTGTTAAATATTTCATCATCAGAATTTGAGAGTTTTCCCAATGTTAATTTCTCTCATACTCCAAAGAGTGAAGCATTTGCTTACATCAGACTAAATACAGTGCATGTATCACCACAAATAAATTAAATTAAACTAAATCAGTGAACAGGAGTAGCTGATACTGATTAACTTCATAATGATCATGTTTTTATGCTTGGACCACTGGATGGAACAAGGCTATTCTCTATTAGGTTTCATTCTAAATGTAAAACATGTATTTAGGGAGTTAGTAGCAGATTACCACTGGAGACTTTGTGGGATTTTTATACAACTCATAAATACATTTGCCTCACAGCATATGACTGGAAATTGCCAAATTTGAACAACACAGGTGCTGATCTAATTTAAGATGTTGGTATTATCAAGTTATAGCAAGTCTAACCTGTTTTACAATACCATGTTGTTTGCAATTGCATTTCCTCAATTTTGAATTTTCTATTCATTAATTCATTTATTTAAAAGTTACTATTTGACAGATTTCATAAGTACTAATAACATTCAGCCAAAAACTTGAGTTTTATGACTAATTGTCGTGATCAGGTTTAACAGCAGAACAACACCACAAATTATTACTTCCATTCTATTAGCAAACTCATAATTCTGCAACTATCTGAGACTACACTGGCAAACTGCCAGTCTGTTTTTTTGTACTGAAAAGATATGTGTTAGTGTTTACTTAAATCTTTTTTTGCTTTGTCTGTGTACGTTTGCAATAATCTTCTAACCCATACCTCCGCGTTGTTGTAATAGGCAGTGCTGTTCTTCTCCTGGACATCTTCTCCTCTGGCTGTGAAGAAGGTCAGAGGGTAGAAGTCCTTATGGGAGGGCTGCTTCCCACTTGCCATTAACTTCCCATCATAAAATAACTCTGATGTGTAGCTGTAGGAAGAGGAAAGGAGAGGAGGAGGGTAAAAGAAAGGAAATGTAAATATGAGAATGGGGAATGTTTTTGACAGGACATTTATCAGAAATTATTGACATTTTAAGCCAAAGAAAACAGATAATATTTGATGGTTGGGCAAGTCCGAGGATGTCCATTTGGAAATTTTTTTCTGATGGATTCTCATTAACCAACCATTAACCGATTAAAATCTATGTTTTAGAATAGACGAGTAGCTATAATCCATTGAAAAATACCTAAACACGGAGGTTTAAGTGGCAGGAATGACCCAGTGTCTAAATTGAACTCACACACACACACGCACAGAAGCCCCTCCCATCAGATCATCCCACAAGGTGATGGTCCTTTCAACTTCATTGTTGCAAAAGAAGCGAACACCAGGACTGCATAAAGAGCTCTGCATTTTAAATTCATGAGGTTATTATAAAGATCAAATCTACCTGTGATTAAAAAAGAGCAGAGGAGCAGAAAAGATTCTTGACTGGCGCAGAGAAATGTGCTTTTGATGTGAACAGTCGGACTACTGCTTGCACAACAGAGTCAGACTGGCATTAAACCTTAAAATGAAATAAACAGGCCTACCTCAGTCCTCAGCATAGGAGACAGCTTGTCTACTGGTTTTTATTCAGAAATAGCAACATGTTGACATACTGTGGGGTTATTCTAGTGCACAGTCTGTTAACTGTCAGACCCGCAGCTGGGATTACCTGCTCAGATTGTACGGATGTCCTTGGATATTTTACTGTTTACCTGATAGTATTAATCGATCATAATTCTTATTGTCATTTAATGGTCAAGTGGTGAACAGCCATAGACCTGAATATCATTTTGTACACATTTTCCTGCAACATAACCTTTCATAATTGAGATCTGTATGATCTTGAACAAAGTTTGAAGTGGGGAAATGACCAGCACTTGCTCAAATAGCTTGGTAATGATGTGCTACATCCCATGAAAACACAAACATGTTTAATGTCACAGAATGATTATGGATACAATGTGTGTGCAACCAGCAAATCATAATGAGTTAAAGTTGAACTGCAGAACCTGACAATTTACATTTACAACTTCAAGTATTATTATTTTTTATTCTTAGCGCTCTACTTTTGTTTTAGCAGAATTTCACCCAGCAGCAGGGTTGGTACCCAAAACTTGTTTCCAAATTAGTGCCGAATCCAAGTACTTGGTACCCGTAAAAAATTGGTAAAGTTGTCTTAGACTTATGAAACTCTACTGTATGTAGCTATCTGCCAGGACCTGTGTATGTAACTACATCACATGTCAAACATAAGAGTGTGTCACATTTGTTTAGATACAAGCTAGCGTGCATGGCTAACGTCACAACAGTATTTTACATGGACCATGAAAGAGAGGGAAGAGAGGAAGGAGGAGGTAAAAGAGAGAGGGAGAGAGGAGAAGAAGTGGAGGACAGAACGCAGTGTGAATGTGGTCGTATTTAGGCTCCAGTTCAGGCTGAAGACACTCTAAAAAATATCTATCTTTGTTAACTGTATCGTGCCTCTGAAAATAAATCCATCTCTGCAGCTGTCCACCCTTCCATCTTTTACTTTAATACTTTTATCACTGCAAATTACAGTCTGCACAAGCAGCCTGTGTATAGTATTTCCTCACTCAACAGAGAGTTAATTATATATTGCATGCACTCTTTCGCTCAGGCTCTCTGCCCTTCTCCATTTGTCACTGCTCCACACACACATACACACAAACATAGAGATGCCCAGCAATACCACATGTCCTCTCTCTGTGTGTATGTTTGCTCTAGATTGATCTTTATCCATTTATTTTGTGAATATTCCCATCCTTTTTTTTAATCATTTTGGAATCGAAACAAGGAATCGATAGGAACTGGAATGGTTGGCACTTCTTGTCTCGCAAAAAAAGGAGATGGAGAACATTTTTTGTTTTGAGGATAACCCTTTCTTTGAGTCTAACATAAATTCCATCTGGACTTCCCAGATCATATTTCATCTTCTCACCAGTGCCTGTAGCACCACGCCCACAGCATTGCAGCCCCTTGTGTTGTTTTGTCATAGGGCTATTGTCTGCATGTACGCCGCCTTTATAACCCCTCTTTCCTCTCTGGAAAACCCATGTGTGTCAACTCCTCTCCTCTATTGCTATTCTGTATTCTTTTCCCTTTCTGACTCCTTTCTCCCACCACCTCTTCTCTCTAGTATCTCATCTTTCCTCCATCTTTTCAGCCTCTACTCCCACGGTTTTGGCACAAGGCGTTGGGGGCTCACACCTACTTGATGATAGCTTCATGGGAGCGGTAGTTTTCACACAGGAGGATGCGACAGGGAAATTCCGGGGGGTAGTGCTCATACAGACGGTCCAGCAGTGACACGTGCAGGTTACGCTCCCGCGCAAACTCACTGTACACAAATGGACTGAGCTGCAAATCAAGGGAAAGAAAATTGAGGAAGAGAAAGAGGCAGGGAGGGAGAGATGGAAAGCAAAGTTAGTTACAAAGCATGTCACAGGTACTTGACCATTTTCTCAGACTATTACCTTTTCAGCCTATTCAACTGTGAATTTCAGTTTGGTATACTGAATCTAATAAGTCTAACAAAGCAGTGCCAAGTTGTGTTTTATCCCTCTGTGACTTGCAAGTTCTTCCATCTGGTGTCTTTGATGCATTAAAGAAAGGGAATAACTTTGAGTCGCAGTGATTGCATTGGAATTTGCTTGCAGTGATTTGACAGCAGTTTGAAAACAAATTCAATTTTGTTTGGAGTATCTATATGCACAAACCACTCTAAGTTACAGATCTGCTCCAATATGGCAAGCCACAGCAGAATAGCTTTTGATTGATACCAAACCACCAGTAGTATCTGATTCCTCTTCTTTTGGAAGCAATATCAAAAGGTTGACTGTTTGTGATTGAATTGAGCAAAAATCCATTTATTTGAAATAGCCAAGGCAACTTTAGTGTGTTATTTTCCTCTGGTCCGACAGCAGTGAGGATGATTTACAACCATCTTCCCAAAGCGCTTTGATTCAAATGAGGTTACACATTTTCAAAATTGCACATGCCCACACAAAAATGCAGACTCATTTACCTTTTCTCTTCTGACCACTGCCATGTACAAGACAGTAATTTATCTGAAGCTTAAATCTTAATTCAAGCCTGCCAGTGAGAGAGGATCAGCTAGCTTAATAGGGCCCCACACAGTCAGTGAGAAAGCAAACGATCAATAGGGCCCTTAGCCTTCATTGACAATTGAGCTGCCTCTTCCACTCCTGAATGAAGGAGGTAAACTGTTGTTGTGGGAGCAAAAGGGAGATGAAGAAATATAAACTGCAACATCCTTCCATGGAGGAAAGCGTGAGACAAGGTGATTGAGAATGAGAGAGATGGATACATAGGTGACCATTGTATTTTAAGTCCGATTTTCTTTGCTCCAAGAAGTGGTAGAAAGTAATTTAAGCAATTACTGCATGGCAGACTCTTGCCTTCTCTTCATCCACTGCCTACTGGTAATCCTGTGCACTGTCTAAAAACCAGGAGAGGAGGAAATAAGGGTTTAATTCCTTACGTTGGTAGAAAGCTTGAGTGACGCAAGTTTATGTCTAAGTTATCTTTGGTTGAGGTGGTCTACAGTGGCTACTGTCTGTTCTTTTGTATTGTAAGTTGGATAAAGTCTAATCCACAGCAAAGCACAAAAGGATCGACTTTCTGCTGCTGTGCTGCATCCCTTCTTCTATGTATTTATTTTGGTTAGTCTTCAAACATCTGAGACAATGAACCCAAGACCCTATGATGTGCATTGACATTATCCTGTGATTCACAGATAAGCAAAACAATGCGGAAGTTTTTTTTCGTTTCACTGGAGAAACCTGCAGCTTCTGCACAGTGAAAATTGAAACTAGATATTTTGTCACTGCCCTTGTTGACTCTGTTTACTTACCTGCATATGGTCCCCAGCAAGCACGATGCGGGTGGTCTTGCTAGCTAGAGCAAAAGGCATGATGGTTTCACACTCCATGGCCTGGGCTGCTTCATCCAGCAGGATATGAGTGAACAACCCTGCCAAAACATATGGGACACGAACATCAATTTAGCTCATATTACTTCTAATACAGTAGGGTCCACAAGTCTGAGACCACATCCACTTAAATGGAAAAGCCGTCTCAGACATTAGGACCCTACTGTATATGGTCACTATGAACAGTTGTAAAAATTGCACACTTTACTCACATTTAAGTATCCTGCTGATAACATAGATGAGAAGCCTTTTTATCAAAGTTTACTGAAGGATTTATTTTAAAATATATGCACCAAAAGAGCAAACCCAATTTAGAACAATCCCTGCAAAAAATCAGTTCAAGCAACTATGTAAAAGGGTCCTGGGAAAGAAGTGACAAAACAAAAACAAACTTAAATGTGTTGAGCTGAACCAGCACTCAGAGCTGGAACGTGTAGCTATCCATAGCCCTTCTTAATCTTTAGGACAATACAGGTCTAACTGATGACTCATAAAAGGGCAAAAGATTGGTAATTACTGAAATGTGAGTTTATAAATAGTTTCCTTATCTATAACGATTCCATCGATTTGATATTGCTTGAAACCAGCAGCTATCCTTCGAGCAGATCTGACTACGTTTATTATCTATCATGAACCCACCAAGTAAGTATCTCCTTATGACATTTCAACATAGCGTGTAGTGTTAGTGTCTACAGAGCTTAACATTTATTTAAACTATGGCCTCTCAGCAACAATAGTTATCCAAGGTTTTGGAAAGCAAATGTTTGGGGGCAAAGACAAAGAACTTTATAAAAAACTGTGTCACCTGTAACCTGTCATTCAGTGGCATTCAGATACTGCAGTGACACAAAGCTAGAAATCATTTGACAATATACTGCTTAGATTTAATTTATGCCACTGTGATTTAGAAAGAAATCCTTTCAAATTCATATACAAAACATTAATATGTTGTCAAAATGAACCAAGTCAAATCAAAGCCCAGCTAATCTAGTTGAATCAGATGATTCTTACCAATAACCCGATATATCATTTTGCATAATAATTTTGTTTACCAGGAGCATTAAAACCATGTAACTGTCACTAATGTGCCATTCTCTCACTTTTTCCTATTCCTCTTTTAACCAGCCCTACAAACTAAAGGCAGGGTTTTGTGGACGTTTTGAAAGGGATGAAACAGTAGCCTAACCCTGATTTAAAACGCTCAAATGGTGCTCGGCAGTATGAAGGGAGGGGATGAAACGGCATGGCAAATGAGCGCTGGAGCAGGGAGCAGGGAAGAGAGAGCCTGAATAACAACCAGCAAACAGCCTCTGAAGCCCAAACACTATTTCCACAGGAAACTATATGCAGATATGAAATGTGACGATTGGAAATAACAAAATAAACTGTGACTGTCAAGGGGTAAACAAACAACAAAAACATGGGCTGGCAAGGAAAGAGGTGGAGCAGTTTGACTGGTGGCAAAATTCACTCTTTAGTATCTGCCTTTGAACAAATGCCTGCAAAATGTATTGATTTTTTTCCCCCAACTATAAAGCCTCAAAACACTGTTCTCTCTGAACTGTATCTGCAACTCATTGAAGCAAAGGCTGGTTCTGTTCCCCCACTGTGGTCCTGATAAAAATGTATACACTTTGTTACAATGGCCAATGTTTCCATGTACATATTTGCAGAATGTGTATAATTTGGTTTATCTATTAGAGCTTATGAAGTGGGAAACGCCCTTTCAGAGTGATGTACCAAACAAAAGTGTATATGCACGGATGGAGGAAAAATGTCTCTGGGAATTCTTACAGCAGACTAAATATGGTTACATTCCATCCTTTTCAATTATGTAATGATCTCCTCTACGATAATGAGCTGTTGGGCGGCAAAGAAAGTCTGCTCGATGTCCGAGAGGTCACTTATTCCAAAGACGCAGTGTAGTACACAATTATGCACATGAGTAATCTCTGAATCACAGGCATGAACTTAAAATCATGCACTTGAGTAATCACTCAATAGTGTGTATACAGGATGAATGAGCAGTTAAGTTGCACAGATCTTTACTGTGTTGAGAGCAATGAAATGCTGGTGGGTGTATTATTTCAAACAGGGCAGTTGAAGCTTGCATAGAGCTCTTTATTTTTTCACTGTGTTGCTCAACAATGCAGCCATGGGGACTTCATGTAAATGTGCAACCCCTTATATCACATTGTTAATTATTGAGGCCAGCCAATTTTGTTGACCTCTCCTATAAATTGTAGTCAACAGCACCCCTGCTGCATCCTGCCTACTTGCTCTTTTACTTCGATCCACATGAATACATAAGGGCCAAATAACACTCACAAATGATGTACATGGGTCATTGCAAATGGGAATGTTTCCCCAGGCAGGGAGGCAGAGATTAGGAGGGAGGCAAGAGGGAGGCAGACATGGTCTTTATGAGCACCAAGCAGACAAACGGGCAGACATGAAGGAACACGGTGCTTAATGCTTCACCTGGAACACAGCTGCCAGCCTTGGGGAACCTATCTCTAAACCAGGGGTCCAAATTACATTTCTGTAGCTGCTATCTGTCACTGGACTAATAATGGTGTTTAAATTTGACAAAACAGTGGTAAGAGAAAGAAGGAGGGAGGGATAATAAAGCAGAGGTGAAAGAGATCAGAGGCACAGTGTTGCAGAAGTGATTTGGGGGAGAGATGACTGTTAATAATAAATGGCAGCTCCTTCACCTCACACACCCAGTCTCTCACATTCTCCCTTTCACAGTCTCTTTCTACCCTTTTCACACTGTAACAGTGACTTGGAAAATCTGTGATGTGTGAATGTGAAAGGGGGTATGCAGGTAACTCTATCCCATAAAACATTTGAAAGCTTTGTCAAACTGTCTAATCTCACAAAAAAATTATTTCCCAAAGCTGACGGTAACATGATTTCTTATATCGTTATTGGATGTATTTTGGTGCCGGCCACACAATGTGAACCCATTAGGAACCAACTTAATTTCAGATAGTACCAATCCCTTATTGACTATAGTATGAGCTATAGTTCTGAACCTTTATCACCAGGCTGAAAGGTCCAGTAGCCTCCAGACATAACATATTATATTCAGCTAAGCCCTGCTCTGCTGGGAAGTGATAATATGGCATCAACTTGAAAAATGTCTCTCCTGTACCTTCAAATTGGTTCATTTACACCATTTTGTTTTCAGGGTGGTTAACTTAACAAATTTAATTTCCTTGTGCTTAAGAAATAATGATTAAATGTGGCAGTCATTATAGGTAATTGTATTACAGTCCTGTGACTGTCCAATTACAGGGATGTAGTCGATTCTGAACAGCAGCTGGCAGGATGGTAGAAAAACACACAGAGCTGCACTGCACGTCACCTCGGGGAAACATCATCATCAAAAATGTTTATGTCTCCCCGGCAGCCAAATTTCATTCATGAATACAGAGTCTGCTTTGTTTTTTTTTTTTTTGCTTTTGTCAGCAGAGAAAAAGGCAGAAAATCAAACTGAACCCAAAATAAATTTAAGGGATGAGAGCTTTGGGGGCATTGTGGACTGAATGTGAGGTGTTTATTTTTTCGACTTTTCATTTTTGGGGGAAATAACACACAAGAGGGCTTCACTCTCCATTACTGCATTAGCTAGCAAACAGCTCTATAATCATTACTTTTTGTATTCAGCCTTTTTCAGAAACTAAAACAGCAGAAAACTTCTTAGGGCACACCAATTGCCACTGCACCTAACTTGCACATGTTTCAACTAGGGGATGAAACTTACATTGGCTACAGACTGGAGAATCGGCTGGGAGTCAAATCTGAGAGGCAAGAGCGGCTGAGAAGCGACCCTACTAGTCACAGCAGGTCACTGTGCTCACTTAGCAGCAGACAATAAAATTCCATGGCCTGCACATGGCAGTGGTATTAACATATATTATATATATATATACACACATATATAAATAAAAGATGAAAAACGACAAGCCAAACATAAAATAGCAGCATAACCATCTTTTTTGGGGCAACTCTGTGTTTGAGGTGGGAGATATGTTATTGCTACTTAGTAGACTTGCTGGCTCCCAGTTGCCTCGTTTCCTGGCAATTTTCATCACCGTTGAACACCAGGATAGCGGGAGAGATGAAACGTGGGGAGGAGGGCTAATGATGTAAAGTACATTAGAAACAGGCAGATGGTGTTCCCAAGCAACAGACAAAGCCCCCTCCGCTGACACATTAGAGTCAGTTATTAGCCTGCACTGACAAATTGGTTTGTTTTCCATGTTTTTTACACGACTTAAATGACTTCCATCTCTCTCTAAACGGTGGGTCCCTGCCAACACCGGGTAGGACACCACAGGACACTGAATGCTCTGAGCTGTGTCTGCATATGATTATGAGCTTTTGTGTGTTGACTCAATTCTGTGTTAATATTTGAGCCTGTGATTTTCCTTGTCATTGTATTGGCATTTCTAATATTTTCTCCGCCTCACTTACATATGGTGCACAAAAGGTGCATTAGTGAACCTTCTGAGTTGAATTAAAAATCATAATCCACAACATTAGTTATTATTAAAGACTGCTGGTGATGTTACATTTTACAAGGGTTTTATATATATCTGGTTGCTGTTGTATTCTGTGTGTATGTCTGATAAAGTATGTGCTTATTCTTCAAATGTTGTTTGAACACTGCAGATGGTTTTTCCGTTAACCTAATCCCTTCATGAAATTTAAATAATTTAGATTGCTACCACCGGAGACATTTGCAGAACCATCTGCTGGAAAACTGGTAAACCATGCCATACCGAACCACCACCTACCGAACTCCCTGTATCATCAGGTATCAAGTTGACAAAGGACATGAATGCTACTGAGGGCGATGGCTTTCCACCACAACCATCGCTAAGCAGTCTTACTATTCTAGAGACTACTAAATATCTACTCATATGACTCACCGGGCTCCAAGTCAAGCTGGCAGAGGTATTGGGAGGTGCTGAGGGTGACCACCACCACGCGGTGCCTGAGGATGTCCTCCCTCGTGGGCATCTGGAAAGTGACCTGTGTGCTGGAGATGAGACAGTACTGCTGGACCACTGGGTGGACTGTCTTCACCCAGCGGTTCCTGAAGTATACCCTGGAGAGAGAGAGAGAGAGGAAAGGACAACGATCAGGGGAGAGAGGTACAACTAGAGGAGGACAACAGCAATTACTTTAGTAGTCTGGTATTCGTTCCCCTGCAATATGCACATTGTTAAATTCATTCAATGCATGAGGTTATTGTGTCAAGAAGGACTCAAAAACTATCACAAAATGTAAACAGCGCATGAGTGAAGAATTTTTACAGGACAGATTCTTTTGCATGGCTGCACATGACTCTGTGTACACCTCAGGTCTGCAGCAAACTGATCGACACAGATAGCCAGAAAGGAAAGCCCTTACAGACTGTCTCCTTGGGATGTTGGTCAGTCCTTTTCCAGACTCTGGCCCTAAATATTCATATGGCTCTTTATTCTTGAGTGAGTCCACTCATCCTAAAGGAGACAAGGGGAGCTGAGAGAGGAGTTTGCTACAGTGATTATGGAGGAATTCACACTGGAACCGGTTGAAATCAGACCGGCCACTCAAGTGAAACAAGCCATTTGATTGCCCATATGGTCCCTAGGCTTGTGTGTGTGTCGAGAGACACACACACAAACACCCAGCTGTCATGTTAGGCCTTTGCCGGTCAAGGCAGACATTGCTTCCCTGTCATTTGTGACCTCTGGGGTTGCTGAAATGTGATTAGAAGTCACTCGTGCAATGTAAGGAAGTTGTGTGTATATCTTGAGCTTGTGTTTATTGCCTCCAGGTGTAGTTCTTAAAGCAGGAGCCTTACTGAAGTCACATCTCCAAAGTCAGCTTGATGTCTGCCTGACATTGCTATAGGGCAAAGACAACCCAACCACTCAACAATCTCTGTATAATATGGATGTATCATTCTGACTGCAGGCTTTCCAATAATGCTAATCCAGTTGATGTGTAAAAATGAGTGTCATACAAATAGTCTCTGGCAAGGCAAACCTTAGCCAACAGAGACACAACTACTAAGTACAAAATATCAAATTTAACTGATTCTTTTTGGCTATGTTAAAAAAAAATTCAAAGACTGTAGGGAGTTTTAAAACCTGAAATTGTCTGCTATTTAACTAGTTCATATAATCATTAATATTGGTGTACTACTGTCACCACAGAAATTACATGAACACGGACTATAAGGTGGCTCACAGCAGACAAACCACGACGTGTATGTGTTTAACTCCAAGACAAGAGTGTGGGGCTGTATCCTAAAAGCTATGTGAAGTCAACTGCACGTTGGGTTCTTAATGCCTTCTTCAGTGAACAACTTAATATTTTAACTGTTACACAGAGTACATGCACATACACAAAGCACATAAAACATGTTTCTGCCCTTAGCTATCAAATCTTCTTTAAGCAAGTGTGTTTCCTTACCTGAGAGGTCTGGCATGTGGATTGCCCGCTTCAACGTAAGGATGAAGGTAGTCCTTAATGTAAAGGTCAGCCGCACTGTTGGAGTGGGTGCAAATCAGGACCCTGTAAAGACAAACAATGTCAGACATAAACCATGATGCACAATTGCTGCAATAGTCACTGGCAGAGATATCAAAACCATGGAACACCAAAACTAGCAGCTGGATTAGATACCACTTGTGGGATGTGTGAACATTTTGTGTCATTATTTGGGGTGAAGTGACCCTTTAACCTCTATTTATGGGCTGGTTAATGTTAATTTCTGTGACTCAAATACAAAAAGTTTCTTCTAACATCAAGGTATACTTCAGAGTTTTGATTTTTTATCAACAGTGGTTGCATCTTAAAAGATGAAGCATGTGTGAGAGAGAAGGCTTATTATCCCCAATACTTACAAAACTACATAAAATGTTAGCAGCAAAGGAAAAAGAATTATTCGTCACAATGCTGATTTACAGCTAACGCTTTTAAGCCCAACAACAATTATACTGTTAGACAAACAGCAAAGTAAGTTATGTTCACTTATTAAATTGAAAGCTTTGCAAAAGTGTCTTTTATAGGTACTCATTTAAATATTAGTGAAACATTGCAGCAGCATACTGTATTTGCAGAGAAAGCTTTGAGCATTGGACCTGTATAACAGCACATACTGGGTACACCTGACCAGGGTCTATATGAATTCCTCTTCACCATTTTCACAGTTTTATGAGCAGGCAGCACAAGTCCAGAGGGTCACTTCCTCTTGTCTTAGCTTTTAAAATATCTATAATTCATCCTTAACATAGAATGTTACATGTATTCAGAGTGAAATGAAGAATGAATATTACATTGCTACACATTTTTCACAGGCCTTTTTTTTTTTTTTTTTTACATTACATATATACACCCCTTTCTCCCTTATTGAAAAAAATGTTAGCTTCTGTTCAAGGCACACTGTCCGAGGTATTGCATTCATTTTTCATAAAAACCAGGAAACATTTATGTGCTTGTGCAACATCGTTTTGCTTCTGACACAAGAAGCTGCATAATTTCCTGTGGGTATCTGCACACAGTGAGGGAGCACGCTAATGATGAGAAATGCCAGTGGAAGGTTATCTTGCTATGTTTTATTGTTACACAACACTTTCTGGCCTACTGAAGTGACATAACTTGATTGATCAGATTATGGTTTATATGAACATCCATTCCAGCACAGGAAATGCGTTGATCATCAAACTCTCCATGTGCAGTGACCACAAATGACACAAATTCCTCCAAACGACCAGCACATTTTGACTTCAAGTAATGACACATACACACTCCAAAGTATGCACAACCACACAGCACAAACAGAGGCTCTACCTCCACAGCCACGCACACACACCACAGCTTGACACTTTGCAGCTGAGTGTTTTCTTAATTTCAAATGTCAAACACAAGGCTGTTAGTGGCCTGGGGCTAAAACTGAGGCCACTGCACAGCCTAGCACCCCCTGCCACCTCCACCACGCCCTTTGAGTGACTTCCCTTGTCATCTTAAGCTTTTATTAATGATGCCAATGATAACACACACACACACACACACACACACACACACACACACACACACACACACACACACACACACACACAAACATATGCACGCACTCAGCTTTCCTTCCGTACAAACACTCAACCGCTTACACTTAAGTTAATAACACCTTATTATTTCTCAACGACTGTTAGTAGCATCAGTAGCCTACTAAGTTCAAAGAGGGAGGTTTGTGACATCAAGGTTGCTTATTAAATCTTAAGATGATGTAAAGGCTGGTAAATATATGGGTGAGAAAGGTTTCAGCAAAATTTAACTAATGTTTTAATAATGGTAGTGGTAAAACACGCAGACATGTCGCTGAACTGTATTACATTATACTGAGAGGTGCGTCTTAGCCCATTTTTAGCTACGAGACTCAATATTACAAAAACCTCCCATAACAATACAATACTTTTAAACAAAATCATAAACAACAGCCTCCAAAATGAGCATAAAGTTGAATCATCAGTTCTCTCAATCACTAAAAACAGAAAATTATAACCTTCATGAGGGCAGGATTTTCACAGTCGTATTAAACTGCATTAGTTTTAGCTAGCCGTAGCCAAGAAACTAGAAACGTGCCGAAAAGTGCAGATTGAAATTAAATTATGTTTTTACTGCCATATTTCACAGAATAACAACAATCTGTGTGGGATTTGACATTTATCTCACAGGTACGGAGTTTCCCAACACTTACACTCACACCTGTTAACAAGTCAAGATGTGCAAAATTTCCTTCCCTCTTTACACCCAACACCTTTCAAGTGCTGAAACAAAAACAGCTCCAAGCAATCAGTGCAAACTGTTTTTCATTCTCAAAAACAAATAAAAGTGTTATTATTGCATTGCTTTGAGCTGCATTACCATAAGATATACATTGGCCCAAATATAAGACTACCTCATCACACCACCACAGGATGCATGGTAAAGACTTGGTAAGGTGCATGTTTTCTCCTGGTTGCCAACAGAGGTAAAAATGCTTCAATACATCTTGAAACAAACAAAAAGAAAAAAACATGAAAAAAAAAAAAAACCATACACAGACCTGCTGTGGTCCTGGCGGAGGATGTGTTTGACAGCCTGTGCCAGGGTGAAGGTCTTGCCGGTGCCGTAGGGCCCAATGATGAGGATTGGGGGCAGGGGGATAGAGATGGGTGTGGTGATGGCCAGGATGGCCTCTTTCTGCTTGGCATTCAGACGGGGATCCAGCTGCTCATCCCACTGCCTGAGGGTGGAGGGGGGGATGGGGAAATTAGAGGAATTAATAGATCAACTTTTAATTAACTTACACAATTATTTACATGTGTGTACATGAAACAATTTACATGTGTGTACATGAAACAAAGTCAGACATTTGTTTTCATTAACAGACATCCAGAGCAGAGAAGAATGAATGATGTGCCACAGGCATGATACCTTCTCACCACAAAAAAACAAGTGACAGCACTGAACAGACTGAACAGTTGTCTAATACACAGCTATGTGTGTGTGTTTGAACAATACAGATGGGTAGGAAAGAGGGATGCACATATGTGATTTCATACACATACTTGTGAATGTGTGAGTTATCCTGCATGTAGCGTGTGTCTTTGTTTGTCTCCTAGCATCACTGTCCTCATTATGAAGACTGTATCCTCTAAAGCTTTAAATCCACCAACACCAATTGATTGAGTTCCAACAGCTGAGCAATATCGCAGTGTTTGTCAATGTATGTGTGTGTGTGTGTGTGTGTGTGTGTGTGTGTGTGTGCGTGCGCGCATGCGTGCATGTGTTTATGTTTATAAGAGAGATGGATTCATTTATTAAGTAGTACTATTAGGTGTGACAAAACTCTTTTATGCCAACTATACTTTTTCCTGAAATTCAATCAAAGTTCGGATAAACTAATCAACCTTCTCTGTGATCAAGATTAACATACTGTATTTTGACTTCCAAACTGAGGAAGAAAAAGGTGAAAAAAAGAAGTAACATTTTGTTTAGTTTCCACGGTTACCTTGACATGACTAATTAGGACATCTTAATTCACTGAGTGGATTGAGAGGCATAACAGCTCATTTATTACAATAATGCATCCACATCTGGCTTATTAAGGTTATTAATTCAAAAACTGAAAAAGGGTGAAATTAATACTGAATCCTAGATATATGGTATACTATACAGTAAAATGGCCAACTGATCTCCATGGTACCATCATTTCTATTCATGCAAAGGCACAAGTAAGACTTTTAATCAAAGCACCATCATCTCATCTTTTTTGTGAGGCCTGATCTTAGTGTTAAATCCAAAGACTGAGCACCAGCTTAAAATCAGTAAACTACATACTGTTTAGGTCTATCATCATCCGAAGGTGGGAGATGTGAAGAGGACTAGACAGCATGGTTCTTCACTGCTGTTTAGTAGGAATTTTTGTATTTCACTCACACAAAAAAACAAAACCGTAATGCAGTGCTTCAAATGATGAAGTCATTTTTAGAAACTCTGTGAATCAAGTGCTAAAGTGTGAGTTTATATATTAATCATCTTGTAAAGCTTTATGGCACTACCGTTTGAGGCATATCCATCAGACATAGACGTTAAAACTCAAATAACAACCATAAAGAAACTTAAACTTTAGCTAGGTTCACTCCTTGGCCCATATTTAATGAATCACCCTCACTTATCCAAATTCCAATTAAAACAAAAGTCTACATCAATCATATTCTGGAGCCCAGATAAAGCAGCAGCCTGGAAAATCACAGGGATTATATTTGACTTTGGCTCTAGTCAATAAAGATTACTGCCTCGCTCCCCTCACCTGTCCAACTTCAGAGAGATATCTAAAGCTGCAAGGAGCTGCTAGCATTTCAGAATGACCGCCAAGTCAGCAAGGCGAGGGATATTCAGTCAACTCTCAAATTGATGTGGTGTCCCCTCTGTGAGGGTATCTGTCAAGCTAATATGATGTGAAGGTATTAAAGGAGTTTCTGTATAATAAACGTGGTTCGGATTAGCACTATTTACTGTACACGAATGTGTGTACATGCTGTGAGCACACATCTTTCCTCACTGTTAAAACAACATAAATGGAGGTTGTAGCCTTTACTAAATATCTGATGTCTGCAATATGAAAGGTTTCCTCAGCAACACGAAACAGTCTGCTGTGTGTGAAAAGTGAAATTTAATTGTCCTTATTTATTTGTATTTGACTTCTTTTTCCATCATTTAAAAGGCAGTAATATATCCCAGAGTTTGAACTGAATCAATGGTGTGAGACACCATGCCCGGAGGAGGTGAAAACCATTTTATTGTGGTAGCAATCAATACTGTTGTTCATCATACAAATTGTAAAAAGTACATTTTGTACCAGAATAAAATATTGATGGATGCCTTTAATGTAAAATAAATTTCTGCATCAGTTTTAACAGTCAAGCATGTGTGTGTATGTGTGTGTATGTGTGTGTGTGTGTGTGTGTGTGTGTGTGTGTGTGTGTGTGTGTGTGTGTGTGAATACACACCTGTTGGGGCTCCAGGGGATCGTGGGGACAAGGCTAACGTCTGGGAAAAGGATGGTGTTATCTTTGATGCGATCCAGGGCATAGTGCATCTCACAGAGTGGCAGTCTGTTCAGCTGGAACTGCAGCTCCACCTGACACAGAAGCAACACCAAGAGCTTACTTAGCAGTCAATCCAAACAACAGCTCATCTGCCCAGTTATCTTATATTATATTATTATGCTGCAAGGAATACAATATAATTCGGTTCAATACAATAGCCCTGGAACAAAAGCTATTTTGTTAGGGTGGCATAATTCTGGATCAAACAACTTGAGCTCATGATCCTCTTTCATGATTTATAGAGAATCCACAGGATTCAGAGAATAACCCTATCCCTATTAAAAATAATATATCCAACCCATGCCATAAATTGCATTACATGCGATGTGTGAATAATAATTGTAAAGACATTTAAAATATTAATAACCACCAGTGGTCAAATTATATAATTTTCCAGTCTAACCAGTCAAAAAAAACAATCTCAAGGGCTGGATACTCAAACCCCTTCAAAAGTGAGATTTTTTTAAATTAAAATTCGATGCATCCCATTTCCCTTCGTCTATTTACATTTTTATTTAATCCCTTCGCTTAAACCAGGTGTATGTAATTGCTGAGTTTTTTCACTGCTGTAGGGCTCAGTCATAATAAAGAAAGACATAGGCTCCTAACAATATTATTGTAAAGTATGCAATGCCTTTAGGATACAGGTGTAAAAATCAGAGGGAGGGGAAAAAAAATATGCAAAATAAAAAGGAGCAAGTGGAACAAAGTAAGGAGGAAAGTGGGGTAGAAAGACAAAGAAAAAGAGTGAAATAAACAACAAACACAAGAGCAGGGAAGTTGAGATATGTAAGACTGAGAAGAGCATGAAACATCAAGGATGTGTGGAATACTGTAAGAACCCACAGAGGAGATAGGGAAATGCAATTGTAGCACGTAAGCAGGCAGGAGCAGCATATGCAGAAGAATAAGAAGATTATGCTTCCACTGTGATAGGATGAGGGTTGTTTTGATAACTGTTAACACAGAGCCTTGTTTCCTCTGCCGACGGCTGGAGAGGAGAAAAATATCAAACTGAGGCAGCTGAAGGTAGAGTCATTTAATAAAGGGAGATTTCTCAGAACCAGAGAACCTGAGACCAAGCAGTGCAGTCAATACACACACAGACACACAAGGTTTTCCTGACAAGATCGCCTTCTTCTGTCCTGTAGCTTTTTGTTAAAGCACTAATCATTCACCAAGATTTCCAAGCCCATAACATCTGAGTGGTAAGAATCATGAGCTGGATGCTAACTCACATCTACTAGGCTGGACAATGAATTACTTGTATTACGAGATCATACACCTGCACTCTCCACTCTGGTGCCAATCCACCAGTCTTATTTAATGTCTATATTAATTTAACATTTTTTATGACTTAACATTAACAAAGACACCTCATGCTTAGGCAAAATGTGTCTCCTTGTCCCTTGGTGCAGCCAGTACCAGTACCTGTATTTCTCTGTCAGGCTGTAGCCCCAGCTCCTCACAGCAGTCCTTGCAGATCCTCAGGAAGATGTATTCCTTCGTCTTCTCCTCGATCACAGCCTCGTAAACGCGCTCTTTGACCCCAGGAGGCGGCTGGCTGTTGATCCCCTCACGGCCCAAGGGCAGCAGCAGGACTGAATTTACCTTGGTCATCACTAGCCGTCCAGCCAGCGTGTCCTAAGGTAAATAGAAAACACAGCTCAGGAGAGCTAGCTGACAACGCTGTATCTACCAAGACGTAGATACATAGAGAAAAGGAAGAAACCAGTGTGTCAAGCGTATACCGCAATTGCCGATTCAACCAGTCCAGTTACCTCAGAAAGTGTTTCAGTGAGTTTGAAGCGTGCAAAGAGCTGTCCATTCTGGGCATACTTGGCTCCAACAGAAATGCCAGTCAGCATAAAGCTGGTAACCAGCTGGAGGTTCACTTTGATGTTAAACCTGGGGAGACAAACACAGACATTTGATTTAAACAAACCTCTATCCTATTCTTATAAACCAATCCAAAGCAATCATGACACCTTCTTGTCACGTGTTATCAATAAACTTGTACCAATTTCTCAATACATTCTCTTGCCACTGAGGCACACCTGAATCCTTCCTTTATTGCAGACATTTTAACCATGGAACCACCCTGCTTTCCAACACTTCAGTCTTTTGCCACATATTCATACTTAGTTTGCAGTAGTCACAGTCCAGACACTGTTATACATTTGAGAGAAACTTACCAAGACTCCCCATTCAACTACCCAACTATCATTACAGAGGGGAATGTGCTGCTTTTCCATGGTATAAAAGTAGCTGATGTGATTGGCCGTGACATATACGGGCCCCAAACCAACCCCAGACACACCTTGAGAAAATGTATGGTAATACATTTCCAAGTGCCCCATACATGCCTCAGGCATCTAAGCTTGTTCTGTGCCATGTTTCACTACAGTGGCCCCATGATGACCCTCACTCACTTATACTGGCAGCACATTAAAAATCAGCTATACACTGTTACGGTCAGCGTAGACTGGTGACAGTGAGAGAGATGGTCACTTCAAAGGTGGGTATCGCTTTCTAGCAGCTTTGAGCATTTGCCACTGTAAAGACAAATTTTTCACAAGGTCTTGAGTCAAACACAGTTAAAAAAGACTACTTATTTACATTCCTTTTGTGAAAGTCTATAACTTAAATGAAACATTGTCAGTGAGGAACATAAAAAGCAGCCAAAGTATTTTTGATGTGTCCTTCAAATAAAAAACAACCATTGACAGCTTATCCGTGCACATATTTAGTGCAAAATTGAAGCACTTTTGAGCTAAACATCACTTCAGTTCCGGATTGTTTAAGATTGCTTCTGTGGTCTCTGCCTGATATGAAGTGATGAAATAGGAAGAAATATTGGCGATGAAGTGGTGACAGATGATTGACGTATGCAGATAAGTTAATACATTCTGTTTTTATTTGCAAACCAGTGTGGTTTTGCATCAGCTTTCTGGCTATACTCTCAGAGAGGAAAACATTTAGACAAAAACAGGCAGCAAGGCACTGTTGGTTCACCATGACTCACTCTATGCTCACGTTAGATAATTACCTGATGCCTTTTGACCTCCCAAGACAAGACTGCCAAAAGGGAGGATGTTACTCTCAAGCAAAACATAAATCTACTCTGAGATTATTCACAATTATTCTAAAAGAAAAAAATACTTAGGTTCAATTTAAATGTCTAAAATAAGCTTCCAGGAATTCACTCTCCGACTAAAACTGAATCAGTCATGAAAAGTATCAGAACATGGATGGTTTAACAGGCAGAGAGATTATTCATATGCACATTTGAAGAGCAGCAGATTAAAAGAACACTTCATACTACAAGTAAGAGCAGAAAAGGATCCATTATTTAATTCTTTACCAAGTCCAATGACACTATGAGTCATAAGACAAGATCAAATTAAGAGCCAAAAGAAAAGCTGAGAGGTTTGAAGTGTTGGGGGATGGTCCACTATACTTAGGTTTCTGTATGTGGGATGGAGCATTTATTGTGATTTCACTTACAATCAGCTCCACATTTAGTTAAAGCAATGGAACGGAAGTTAGAAATTTTAAAATAAGGCAAAAATCGAACCACTATTTTCGTCACCTACCTCCAAGGAATCACATTAGACATAAACGGCACTTGCACTGCGAGTCAAGCTGTGTGTGAAATACACACACTCACACACACATAGCAAATTCACAATGAAGGTCGAGTCTGACACCTTGTGGTGTGATGACATCTTGTAGCACAAGATATTTACACCAGTCAACCTCAGACTAGGCCCATATTGGTTCATGTATTGTAACAATGACTATTTACTCTGATTAGTGAGCTTAAATCAAATAACAATTCATTTCCGAATTTTGAATTAAAATTCTGTAAATAATAGAGAAGGTCTAGACCTGCTCTATTTGGAAAGTGCCTTGAGATAACTTCTGTTGTGAGGTGGCGCTATACAAATAAAAATTGTTTTGACTTTACTTGATTTTTAGAAAGCTCTGGTTGAAAGCACTGGGAAGAGGTAGTATCTGGACCGTGAATAAGATAAGTTATCATCTTGCAACACGTTAGTTCCAAGGTACATTCACAACGCTGCTTTGAGTTTTTCTGGCATTTATACCTAACATTAGTTCTATCTGTCAAAACGCTTCAGAATGGTAAAATGGCAAAGCTTTGATTTTAATTTGTTCATAAGCAGATATTCACAAATCAGTGACTCTATGTTTAGATCTCTTCATCTGGCCCAACACAATCAGTAAAATATTTTTAACAAACACACTTGCACACTTAAAATTCTTTCAATACAGGTTCCTCATGTATTAGGGTGCCTACAGAAATATTTAAATCTTATATGACTGTCATAATAATGTCCACCTAATTCACATGTTTCCTTAACTGAAACCATTACAAACTGGTCAGTTTTTGCTATATATAGTATCCGGCATAGAGCATGAACACCAACTTATCACACATACCTCCAGATATATGTTTTGGCAAATATACAAAAAGACTGCAGTACATAGAAGCTGCATTTGTACATATATTTCACCGATATTCTTTCACATTCAAGTTTAATATATTTTGGTGTATGTGTTTTTTTATATGTTTTTGTTATGAAAATCTTCTAATTTTATGTTCAAATTTTGCCGATATATTTTTGGTAGATGTTTTTAAACACTCAAATATCAGTGTTTGGTTATACTTAATTCAGAAATGTAGAAATGTACCTGAATGTATCTGTTTAAAATCTGTCTTACTAACCTAGTGAATAGAAACCATGAAAAATTGTGTACTCACTTGCTAACTTCCTTGTATTGTGCAATCTCCTCTATGTAGAGCAGGTCATGCAGTCGGGCCTGGTAGTTGTCTTTGGTCAGAGTCTTGTCCAGGACAGACTGGGTGAAGAGCTGGTCGGCCGACAAAGGGATCTGATAGCGGGAAAGGAGGCTGCGCTCCAGTTCAGCCATTGTCTCATTAGGACAGAACTCTACGATGGTCTTACAGGAAGAGTCCCAGCGCTTCGCAGTAATCAAGAGCTGCTGCCTGGCTGCCATCAAATGTTCTAGGTCTGGAGCACAAAGGACAAGACGGAAAGTGAAAGCCTAAACTTTTGTAACTCTGTATTTGACCAATTTTGCACTTAAAATAAAAAATCATTTCAATATATCAAAAACATTTACTACAAAAACAACATGAAAAAATTTTTAAACATTGATAAAACTTGTCAGAGGCCTGTATATGACTCTCTTCCTGTAACATACCTTCAATAGAGGCTGCATCAACCATGATCCGCTGCATCAGCACAGGTTCTGAACCGAAGTCAAAAACAACAGTCTGTCGGAAGGTTCCAAAAATCTCTGTGCTGAAGCTCACTGCAACCTTGTAGAGACAGTTGTCCAGGCCATTGTCGGCTGCCACTGTCAGAAAAGCAAAGTTTATTTTAAGTGCATTTAAACATGCAGTCCACTGCAGACAGATTTAACTTCAACATTAATTCAAATGAAAGTATAAATCATCACAGTTTGGAAAATATACTTGTCTTCAAATGTAACAAAACTGAAATGAAAAAAAATGCAAGACAAGGCTAATACATCAGTAAACACGTGGGAAGTCAAACTGTACAGATTACAATGTGCTGTAAACAAGACTTTTTATTTGCTTAAATTTCTATCATTTAAGACATTTTACAATCTACAAAAAAACAGGGCAAAATATGGTCAAGATAAAAACAGGTCTGTCCAGCACAAAGATAAGAGCTCAAAATAGAATTGCAAAACCAGTCACCCAGTCTCAAAAACTTTATACACAAACCACGTAAACAAATATCATCAGGTGTTCTCTGTCAACTTTTCTACACAATAAGGAGTCTGAGCTGCACTTGCTTACGGTTTTGGTGCAGTGTCAGTGCCAGGAACACCGATACATTACGATATACAGTAATTCATTTATCTATGTTACAATTTATTAATTTTATATCTGTCTGTCTCTGACAGATGTTATATGTCTAGAAACTCAGACAGATTCTATGTGTTTAAGTTTCTCTGAGTGTTTTGATAGGAAAAGACATAGTCAATGTTTAAGTTCAAATAATTTGCTTTTTAAACACACCGTTCAGCATCAGTTTAATTATAAAGCAAATCTTTGAAAGAAGCTGTCATGTTCAGAATTCTAAGAGAGAAAAGAAACTGTTATAACGGTTTGTTTTACTGTATTAATGTTACTATTATTAATATTTTCATACAGTTGCTGATCTCCATCAGTTGTGGTAACAACTGTAGTAACTTCCTTTTTGCAAAACATTGTTTATGTTGTTGTCGAACTGTAGTATCAATATGTTTGTTGTTAACACCTTTAAATTAACTTTTTCCCTGTCGATACTGTCTTGTGCAGCCTGCTTTGACAATGCTGTATTTGACTATGGTCATGTTAATAAAGCCTCTCTGAATTTGAATTTGAAAAAAGTAAAATCCCTCAAAAAGTCACATCCCTGGTCACGAAATAGGATATATGACATACATGCTGTGTCCTCTCCTGGAGTCCATTCTTGGCAGCCTTTGGGAACAGCTTGGAGCCGCTCCCCAGCTGACACGCCTGTGATGAAGAAATGTGGTCGGTGGGCATCATAGAGCAGGGCGATGCGGTACAGCTTTCTAGCCGGCTAGCAAAAGAGACAGAACATTCACATAATCAAAAGATGTTCAGTTTTATGATCCAACGAACACCAGCGGGTTTGCATTGAAAATATGGTGTCATTATTCTGTGTCATACTGACACATGATCCTACCTTGCACAACAAGGAGAAGGCCCAGGAGTGAGAGGATTTTTTGGTGGTGACAGTAACAGAGAGGCTGGAGCTGGTTTCTACAATCACTCCTTCTAAACAGTCACTTAGCTAGAAAAAGAAAACACAAGTTTAGAAAAAGTCTGTCAAAAACAGGAGAAAGTCAAGTTCACTGTTGCATAAAATAATGCAAATTCAGAGACAATGCAGACTCAAAAAAAACCCAAAAAACATACGCAAAATACAAAACAAATTCAACAATGGAAACGTGCTGCAGGAAGCCAAAACAAAAACATGAATAGTAAACACGCTGCAAATATAGAAATTATGCAAAAACCAAAACACACAAACTCCCAAAACAAATGCAACAGAGAAAACTATGCTTATCCAGACAACACAATGGAAGTTCTCCAAGCACTAAGTTTGCTGCGTTTTTTTTTCGGGAAAAAAGTCCTACAATATTCGTATTTCTAAGCTGACTTCAATGTTCTAATATTAAAGGGTTTATGATGATTACATGGAGTAAAAATAGAAGTTTTGTCACCAGTTACTAACAAATTTAGGCTATAATCACTGTTTTACATAAGGAGGAATGTGTATTAACTTCAGGTTCAAATGAATGAAATGTATAGAAAGAATTTTACAGTATGTAAATGGCTCCTTCTGTCTCCCCATGTTTTATGTAAACATGTCGAACTGCTTTAACAACTGAATGTAACCTCTGGAATCAATAAAGGCATATCTCATCTAATAATTGTTTTCCTCTCTAAGTGTCTGTCTTATCTTTTCACTGCTATAAAAATGTAGAAAGCAGACTGACATTCATTTATTTTATTTTACTCACTAGTTTTTACAATTCCTTATGCCAATTAATTATTTTCCACCACGTTAGTAATTCAATTCATGTAAACCTGATGCAGAACAAACAAAAAATAATAGCCTAAAGGATCACGACTATAAGTAACTGGAAATAACACTTTACTCCAGGTAGATCAAAAATCCTTGAACATAAAAACGATTCATTTAAATCAGTTGAGAAATTTAAATATTTTGGAGCATTTTATCCAGAAAAACTGCAGCCGTTTATGTGCATTTGTCAACAGTATACGGCGGCGACATTGACAACATCTCTCCTAATGGAAGTTTTTTTTGGGCCACTGCAACACGTTTGCCCTTGTCAGTCACTGTAGAAAAGGGTCTATAACAAAGCTAGACAATGGGGTGTATATTTATGTGTAACGTTGACAGGAGAGCAAAGGCTGAACTAACTGTACAAGTAAGTTACAAACTACAACTCAGAGTAGTTTTTTTGTGTGTGTGTTTACAAAAGCTACTCACTGGATTGTACTACGGTGTTGGTATTGGCCCTGCTAGATTTATAAGGTGAGGGTGTTCTGAAAGTTTGGAGAGAATTTCAATAACACCACAACGCAGTGCAATACACACATTTGTGTTTGCTTGGCCCTTCTCCGAAATGAACCCTCACCTTAGCAGTATTTCTGCTGTTTTGCAGAGCCATTTTTGAGCCTGCATGCACCACAAAGCCACTCACCACTTTCTCTGGGGAGAGGGAGTTCATCCACTTCTCTATCAGGGTCTCCATGTAGTTTTCGGTGAAGTGCTTGCTCTCCTGCTGCTGTTTGAGGCGGATGAGGCGTGACGCATAGCGTTTCTGCCACTCCATCAGCTCCTCCTGCGAGTGGGCTGACGTGCACTGGGCCCCGTACCGACACAGACCCTGCTCCAAGTACCTACAGCAAAGGCAAACAGCATACGCTGAAATGGTGCTAAAACAAGTAGTCAATTAATCAATTATTCAACTAAAAATAATCAGTGCCAATTCTGCATCATGAATTAATTGAAGATACTAAACATTTGCTAGTTATTGCAAATATAGAACCTTTGCTGCATTTCTTTGTTTCATACATTAGTAATAAGTAAACTGTGCTGCTGGTGCTGAAGTGGAACATATACTAAAAGGCTATGAATGGCAAATCAACTTGAAGAAACTTAGAATCAGAAACAGTTCACAAGACAAGGATTGTTTAACAGATTTGTTGTTATCCAGCTACACAAATATCCAGGATTTATACTAGTATTTGTAAAAGGAGTCCTTCAGTGTGAAGAGAGATTAAATTTAAATAGGTACTAGCGTGAATCATAATTTTGCAGCTTTCATTGTAACTGAATACATGATCACTTCCTGACAGCTATATCATAGTCACTTTACAATCAAATATCTGTCACACACAATCTACAACAGTGGATATGGTATATTCATTTTCTTCATCAATATTGTGAATAACAAAATAAATTCTTCATTACTCTCACACCTGAGACAGTTATCAGACGGTTTGTGTTACCTTTTACAGAGGGTGTACTCCTCACTGCTGGTGACTCCTCGGGGAGGAGGCCGGAACTGCCAGCCATCTTGAACCTCTGTCAATACATACAGCCAAGTGGTCAATACGAGACTGAGCCAAAGCCGCTAAAAACATCATGAGATGGGCTTCCTGTTCAGAATGTGCTCAAGCTGCCAACTGGCTGAGCAAAGATTTTCTCAACATAAATACTATCTACTGTACTTCAGCACATGTGATTTTTTTGGTACCAAGGACATTGTCATTCCTTTTTTTAGCAAGTTGAGGGAAGTACTGAAATCAAGTCATGCAACAGATTTGCTCACCTTCCTCCTGGTCATCTGTATATTCTGGTGCCATGTCTCTATTTATAGCCTGACAGAGACAGAGATGGGGTGGGAGCAGAAAGATTATTACAATCATGTCAACTGCTAACTCAGCCACATATAAGCAGTTAGACCACTGGACTTATTACAAGCAAATGAGCAATAAATCCACAACAGCTACAAGCTAGACAGGGGAGCACAAAATAATTAAGTTAGCGTTGGAGTCTGGCCATTAGTCATCTTTATGAATCTCGCCTGCAAGCACTAAACCATCAAAACCACCACCAAAAGACATAAACAAAGTAGGACAAGAAGCAACAGTAAGGTGTACAGCCCCACAACCACAGACACTTACCTCTATTTCTGAGAGGAGCATTTTTAATCTGGTCAGGTCTTTTGCGACAATGCCGTTCTATGAAAGAAAAAAATATATATATACATCTTCATTACAAGAAAGTACTGTACATAGTATTTCATGTTTATAACTATATAATTCATCACTTATAAACTGATAATTTTGCTAGGTGTAATCATATTTATCATGTTATTTAAAGAAATGTACATGCAAGATTTAAATCAATCCTGTATCAAAAAGCTACACTATACAAGTTTGAACATTTGCATCTCCAAACAGCAGTGAAATATGTCACCTGAAAAGCCACAGACCAATTTATATATTGCTGTTTAATTCTGTCACTTCTGCCAGTAATTGTACCACTTCAGAACCACATCAGAAAATAATCAGGTGAAACCATGGTGAATCTTCAGGGTCTCAGTGATGATTACTTTTATTCATTTTATTATGTAAAATTGATATATTTTTCCTTGAAAGGTCCAGGGTTTCATTACAAATGGCCATAATAAATATGAAATTATTCATTTATCTGCTGACTTTCTGAAGGGCAGATCTGGATGAAACTCTGGTAAAATTCTCATATAGTTTAGACATGTCAATTAAAACATTTCAGTCCCCGCTGACTGGATATCCTGTTTTTGATTTTTACACACAAAAAATCTCCAACAGGGCCTATTGTTAATTAATTACCAACCTCACTTTTTACAGCACAGATTCCAGCAGAGCTTCTCTAATACTTTTTTAAATCCATGTACACGTCTGATTTCTGTTACCTGATTGCTGCAAAGCACTTTTATTATTAGCTCAAAAAATTTTAATCCAGTGTCACTTATTGACTGAATAAAATCTAAGGAAAATAATTGGCGGTTGGATACATCTTAATAGCTGTGAAAGACATAACAACACACTTGAATGACACTCCACAGGACAGCTACACTACACTGTGTTTGGAGTGCCAGCACCACACGGGGCTGAGATGAAATGGCAAATAAACGAGAGAAGAAACAAGAGTTTACTGCCCCCTCCAGTGTTTCTATTCTAATTCTGAAGTACTTCACTTGTGTGTCTGAGAAAGGTCAATGGTTTTGCCATTTTATCAACTTTTAGAGTGAAAACATTGAGAAACTACAAAATTTGAGTCCATGAAAGTATAGTTTGGGCTGACACTAAAATGGAAGGGCAAGGATGAGGAGGAGTTCAGGGAAAACAAAGAAAGGGAGGCTTAAAATGATGGTTGAAAAGGTGGGAGTAAAAAAGGAGGGGGGCAGTGAGAAGTGGAAAGACAATCAGCCCAGGCTGTGTCCGAATAATGTTTGTTTGTGTGAGTCTATAAGAGAGACATTAAGAAACAGGGAGAGAGAGAGAGCCCTGCCTAGTAAACAGGATTGTCCTCACTTGCATAAAATGTTGCATGACCTTGGGGCCAAGCTCAACCTCTGAATACGTACTTGTGTATGTGTACGTGTATGTGTGCTTGTATGTGTGCTTGTGTGTGTGTGTGTGTGTGTGTGTGTGTGTGTGTGTGTGTGTGTGTGTGTGTGTGTGTGTGTGTGCTGCAGTGGGCAGGAAGTGGTTGCAAAAAGGAGAAGAGTGGAGCTGGAGGAGGCACCTTGGCAGGAAAATGCATGTTGATGTATGAAGACAGTGGTTAGAATAAGCAAAGGGAGGGAGAAGTCAGAAGGAAGAAAAAGTGGGAAAAGGAAGAGAATATAACAAGTGACTTTCTGTATGTGTTAAAATCCAGAAAGAAACACTGATACATTGATTTAGATATCTTTGACATTTAGGTTCATGTGGGCCTTTCTTCAATCTAGAAGGGGCCTTGTAGAACATCACTCCAAAATTAGGCTGGGACTTCAAATTCTATCCACTGTTCACCATATGTGGTACCTTAAGTATTTGGATGAACAATGGTACAGCAATACAACAAAATTTCTATTTTAACCATTCATTCCCGACCTCAGCAAGCATAATATTCAAGTCTTAAATGGACTGTGCCATAACACTCCAATTGCCCTGACTGTCAGTATGCATATTATGTATACAATGTTCATAAATCATACCATTGGCTCTCCATACAAGGCTTTAGAGAGGATGCTGGCCACCTCCTGCAGGCTGCCATCCAACAGCATGGAGCGCAAGCTGGCCTGTAGTGAACCGTCTCCCCTGGCAATCTCTTCTACCAGGACTAGGACAGGACAAAGAGCAGAGAGGGAACAGGTAGGAAGAGAATTTATTCAGTTCCTTCAGTTAGGTTTCTTTCAAGATATAATAAGTTGTTTCCGAGTCTATTATCCAGAAGAAAAAAAATGGAAGAGATTGAGGTGCAGTTTAAATTTGTTTCATGAAAATGTGAAATTTTAAATTTCTCAGGTTTTGTATAGTTTGCATGGTATATTGTAGCACACCCCATTCTACTAAGGAGACTACAGCAGGGCCCTGCTACATCAAGTTCACCACAGTTTGGCCAACTATGTCAATGACTAACATGTCCCTTCAGTGCAGCATAATCTTTGACCTGAGACATTACCCATCATTTGAACAAAAACTGAGACAAATTACTGACCCAAGCATTTGTTTTATTAGCCTCTGTCTTTTAGTTCGGACTTGAAGCAAAGACATTAACTCAACAGACGTAAACAAACAGCTTGAAATGTGCTGAGTAAATCAGACCAAATTTAAAATTCCTTCTACTGCACAGGGACCAAGGCATGTTAAAACTTACTGCCTCCCTCCTTCCTACACTTTGTTTAAAACTAAAAAAACAGACTATACAGTATCAGCAGATGGTTCCAATTTGAATTGCTACTCACCATGTTTGCAGTCTTCATCTGCTTCATCATAGTTTTTCTGTTGGCAGAATAGAAAAAAAAAAAGTAGATAAGTGGTAGCCATAACAAATGGGAATACTTTCTGTTTGAGGGTCAAAGCTTCACATAAGCTCCAAGAATGGCTATCTTTGCCTCACGATGGAGTCCCTCACACTATCATTACAGGACTTAAGTAGTTTCCATAATCTTAGGGCTTAAGTAACTGTTATAATTTTAGTACTCTGGGAAGATAACATAAGAGTACCATGGAGGAAAAAAGTAGAGTTTATTGTTCTCATTTCTAACCATCTCTTCATGGTAATTTACCCAGTGATTAGAAGTACAACGGTGGATTTAAAGCACAATGATCATCTTACGACATTTCAGTGTAATGCAGTAATTATTTAGGAATAAGCGAAAATTGTTCTCTATTTTAAGATGGATATGTGACAGTGCAGAGTTGTCCCTCAAAATTGTATCATTTTTCAAATAAAGCTCTCCATCCCTCCCAACAAAAGAACAGCCCTACATGTGTACTGCACACTGGCCTAACTGTGATTGCCTGGTAAAATGGAAAACAAATGGTAGCAACAAAGCAAGCGAAGGGGAGGGAAAAGTGTGTGTGTGTGTGTGTGTGTGTGTGTGTTGTACAGAGGAACACAGAATAGCATTCCTTTCACACAAAGATGGAAAACTACAATAGTCTTAGGTTATTCATATGGAACTACAAGCACAATGTTCACCATGTCATCATGTTAAAAAAAAAAAAAAGGGTCTATCTCGATATGCAACACAGAAGACAGACTGACCCTTCAGAAACAAAGAAAAATGTGTTTATTGCCAAACTTTTTCACAAATGTAGCTGAGTCTTAGTTAACTCATGCTTGCTACCACAACTGTCCTCACCAGCTGCAGGAAGGCAGCAATTCGGTAGAGCAGGGCACGGCTGCGGAGGGGTCCGGTGGCGGCAAGGGATGGAGGGCTCGGCGGGACAGGGGTACCGGAGGATGGGGCTTGGGGCACAAGGACCACCAGGGCGTCCGTGCTGTGGCTGACTGCCGCCTCGTACTCCCGCCTGACTAACGATCTGCTGGCTTCTTCACATGACTTCTCCGCTCTCCTGTCCGCCATGACTCAGGGACAAAACGTCTGGAAGCAGAAAAAGACAAGAGCAAATACAATAAACATCATTTCTGTAACAGGGGTTGGCAAAAGAAAAAAAATGCTCACTTTTATCTTTAGGCCACTTCCACCTCAATTAAAGTGACAGTCGCTATAATCAATGTATTGAGTGAGGGAAGTTGGTGTTTGTCGTGTCTACAAAGCACCTTGTATAGCACTGAATTAGAAACCCTTTAAATGGAAGATATAGCCATGTTAACATTTTATAACAATGAGTGTTGTAACAGACTGAAAACAGAAAGCTACAGTGCATACAGAAAGTATTCAGACCCCTTCAATTTTTTCATGTTATGTTACAGCCTTATGCTAAAATTAAGAAAAAATTCTTGGCAATCTTCACTCAATACTCTCATAATGACAAAGCGATATAAAGAATTTTAGAAATTTTACTGAGGTGCCTCCCTTTTCTCTTGATCATCTTGCAGCACCTTGATTGGGAAATGTGTTAAATCCAGACGATTGGAGATTATTTTGAAAGGCACACACACTTGTCTATATAAAGGTCTCACAGCTGATAATACATATTAGAGCAAAAACCAAGCCAAGAGGTGGAAGGAGTTGTCTTTTGAGATTAGAAAAATTTGACAGTGTCCAAATCTTTCTGTGGACTGTTCACAAAACTGTAGGACATTCTTGGAGAGTGCACTACAGAAAACATAATACCAACCAGTATAGAATATTCTTTCCACAGGAACTGAAATGCTGTAGATAATGCAATTGTCAACTCAAGTTGAAAAAAGTTTTCACATGTGTTGTATTATTCTAAAACTGGGATTTTTACTCCTTTGTTATATTTTCACTGTCTGGCATTGGGCAGTGTGTATCAAAACAGTTTGTTTCTTGTTACCTCAAGCATGCTCACTAACTGTACGTTAGTCTAAGAGTAAACATGCAAATAGGTCAAACTTCCTGACCATCACAATGACTACTTGTAAGTGCTTATCAGGTTACAAAGTCTGAGAAAATAAAACACACTCACTCACACACCTCTATTGGGAAAACACATTCTTTTTTTACTTCACTTTCCAAATAAGCTTGTAATGACCACTTTTCTGCCATAACTTTTGCATCTTACTGAAACTTCATTGTGAAACACACCGTTTAATTTTTAAGACCTTCAATGACTGTTAAAAAAAAAAAAAAAATTTAAATACTTAACCAGTATTTCCCATACATTGATTTATTTGTTGCGCGTGGACTGTCAAAAAAATCCATAAAGTTTTTACCGTCCCTGTCTGTTTCTTTACTGGTTCTCTCTGTGTGGCTGTCATTCGCTCAACCACAACATGTAACCAATCACTGACCTAACCTGCCCCCGATGTCAAACGCCTATCTTTCTCGGTTGTGACGCTATTGTCCACAAACAGACACATTAACATCTGCCAAAGTAGGTGGCTTCAACACCATCTTTTGCCATGATGACATACACACACACACACACACAGAAATTCACAAGGTGAAAACAAGATCAGCCACACACTGTCGTGGTTGGTAACAAGTCCCTAATGCATTCATGGCCAGCCACATAATCGTCATTATAATTCAGACATATTTCAAAGAATTTAAAAAATCTCATGATTTTTTTTTCCTGTACCTTTTGACACCTTTCCTCTATGTAACATGTAAAAAGTATAAAATAAAATACCTAACACAATTCAATCTTTTGCTGTTAATTTTTTTTTAAAGTGCAAAAGCCTTTAACAAAAGCATTACTCCAAATCCCACGCTGACTATATTGGCCTAATCTCTACTCCTCTGTTTCTAAACAACTTTGAGATATTAACGATTTCTCAATGTACCCTTTTGGCCAAACAAACTGGAAGTCAGAAACAAGTGCTAAGTTTCATAAATGGGTCAGAGAGCTGGCAAATGTGCTTTACCTCCAGAACCTTCAATATACACTTGTGACCAAGGAAAATATTTTTCATAAAGCTTGGCAAACCACTCTTGACAGATGGGAGGCAACCTGCGAGACATCCACCCCATGCACCTGAGATAGTGTCGGCTGCTCTATGGCCTTGGCACAAGGAGCCCAGACGATGAAACTGATGTGTGTGTATTTCTATGCTGTTGGTGGTTTTTCAAATATTATATTGTAATGTTTCACGGTTAGGAGATTGTTGTGTTTTAGTCCACCAGGGAAGAAATGTTCAGTTATATATATTTTTAGAGTGTACATGGATTTAAGTGTATTTCCCTCATTTCCATTTTGAAGCATTCCATAACAGTGGTAGCAGTTCCTGTTTCATTTTCCCTTTTATGTGTATGTATGTATTTTTGCATAAATAAAAACAATTAATATTCAATTAATTAAATTCAATTAGTCAAATATTATATACACACACATACATAGATTAAAAAAAACTTATCAAGCACTAAACTACCTCAAACCAGCAAATATATACTATAGTATTATAATTAATTATATTATTGAAAATTAAATATCTTTGAGCTTTAGTCAGTGGGACAAAACAAGAAATTTGAAGAATTTATCTTGAGCTCTCAGGAACAGCCTTTATTCCTACCCTAACGAAATACAGTTTTATGGATGGTAGCATACAATGTGGATGTCTGCTCAGCAAAGGTCATGTCCTCTTGTGGTTGATCTGTGTTACAAATCAACAGGAAGAGAGCATGAGCCTCCTAAGAATGGCTCCTACATACCTTATATTATGTGCCTCTGCGCACACTGTGTACATTAAAAAACATCTGCAACTAGCTGGAAAAGTGGCGGTCATATGAGAACCCTAAAGCATTGTGTGAAACATACTTTTTTATCATCTTAAGCTCGAAAGCCAACAATAGTGGAGCCAACTGTCTGGCGTCATCTGACTGCTTAGACTAACAGCATCATCATAATTGATAATGCAGTATATTAGGGCTTTATTGAGACTAGATGGTGTGATTTGCTGGACAGTACACATAAGGAAATGGGTGCGTTGTGACACTTCCTAGCCACAGAGAACAGTCAACATTAATGATGTGCCAAAAGAAATACATGCCAATATACCCACCTTTGGACTGTAATTCAGACCATGTCATTTAGGCTCTATACGAAGATAATGCAGCAACCTCACATGCACTGATGATACTGGTATATTTAGACGCATAATATTTTTAAGCAAAAAGCTAAAACACTGTGTGCCACCTGATGAATTAGAGATTCTTATTCAATATTGGCATCAACACATAGGTGTGTATTGTTTTCATCAGTGGCATTCATTTTTAATACCTTCCTCTTAAACATTCTTAGGAAGTTTGATGTGTCTGGCACTTTGCTGCAAAAGTATAACTGTGGGTAAACTCAGTGAGTCATGTACATATATTTACACTAAACTACTAAACAGAGCAAAGACAGGATTTATAAAGGTTTGCTTAAGACATCAGACTTCATTCTCCACCAAGATGGTTGTCAATCGCAACATGTTGTGCCAATCAATGTTTGCAGAACCAACAACAGGCCATGTTGGACTAGCAGCATCCTCTGGACTCTGGACTACACCTGCTGTTCACTTCTTTAAATAACAGCGTATGTGTTTTTTTTCAGCCATTCCATTCTGGGATTTAAAGGAATCTGTGTATCTCATAAATTTATATCTAAACACACATTCATCACAAGTGTAAGAAGGAATAGTCTTTGGTTCTCTGTGGAGGAGGAGGCTGTGTACAGTCGTAGGTGGTGGTGGGAGGATCTGGCTACCTTTCTGCATATTAGGGTATAATTAGTACATGTGACTAAATTAAAATTCCTAGAAAAACGTGATTTTTTTTCTGGGTGTTTAAAGTCAACGTTCAATTATGTCAACTCTAAGGAAAATTAAGAAATGCTGGTATGTCTGGCATGTCTTTGCATCCAATAACCCCAATTACTTCTAACCATGAAAAAGAACTGCAAATTATTTTGAAGTTTATATTGAAGATTCTAATTACCCATACCACAGCAATCAAATCTTAACAAAAAGCACAGTATGCCCCAAAGTGTTAAATAAGAAGCATCTTCATCTGGTCATGTCCTGGAGCAGCCTTCAATAGGTGAGAAAGAGAAATCTAGCCAACTAAGCATTGCACTTCATGATCTCTAGTTCAACACTTACTGCAGAAACCTGTGTCCACCATTACGTACACAAGCCAAGCAGTGTCTGACCCATGTTAAACCCTTGTTAGAGGCAGGATAATGAAGCCTGGCCAGTTGATATTTGCAAACCAAAAAGCTGATTTATCCCAGGTCACTGGTTTGTTCTGATACAGGATACCGCAGCTTTTATTAAATACTGAACATGAAAATGTTTTAATCTACAGTTGATACAAGATTGGGTTTAGTTTATAATGCCCAACCCCTAGTCTCTATGGCCCCAGCAACATCTCATTTATGCCATGACAAATAACAAAAAAGCAGCAGGGCAACAGCATAAGAATCTAAACCTTAGCCTGGGATTACAAGAAGCAGCGTGCCCTCCTTCACACCAACCAGCACAAATCAGGATAGGGAAGTACACCGTGACCTGCTGGGGAACACCAAGGCTGCAAATGCTCAACCTTGGCCAATAGCCTAGTAACTTTTGGTCCTATATTCACCTCCCGGTTCCACCAGTGGCATTGCACATCTTATCTTCAAGTGGCAGAGAAAGAGCTTTTATCACAGAAATCCTGCCCAAAAAGCCCCAGTAAGGTTAGTATGTGCAAAGATGGCTGGCAAAACAAACTTTAGGTTTCTAATTAAAATTCCATAACAATTAGCTGATGCTGAATTTCCATCCTAGCGTTCACCACAGCCTGGAATTCAGCTTTTGATTATGACTACCTCAAAAGAACAGTCAAACTGTGGCCCAGTAATTTTAGAAACATTTGTGACAGCTAGTCCTTGACAGTGTGACAGCAGACAATCACTCTATGTTAAAGCTGAAGTATAATGAAAAACACCAAACAATAAAAATCTCACATTATGTAATAAATCTGGCTTTTTATGAAAGAAAAACTCATTAGACATTTTATTTCTATGCAAGAAGAGAGAAAAATTATATATTTCATTTTGGCTAAATTTTGTAAATAAAAATAAATAAGAAATAAATGTTTCAAATAGTTACTTCTTGAGTATGGAGCAACAGGCAACTATGCTTGTAACAGCTGCTCTAGCCCAACTGGCAGTGCCTCTGAGTCAGTCCGTTCTCATCTCATACACACAAATTCTTCCGCTGATGTACAATAATTGTTGGGTGCACAAACGACATAGACACTGAAGTTAGTGTGGATGTATATCATCTATCATATGTTTTAACTAATTATACCCAGAATTAACATAAATGCAATACAATCCAATATTTGCACAACATGCAATATTTTTTACCTTGCTGAAGCACACTTATACCCATCTCCTAAGACAAAAACTACATCAGTCTGAAAAAACTGAGCATGAACAAGCTGAATGGTGCATGATGTAAGGAGTTAACACTTTGGGATTTCATGTAGTGTAACTGACAAAATATTCCAGCTCTGTTCTCCATAAACTTATCTTTTCCACAAAAAAAGTGAAATGTTGCTGAGTTTTTTCTCTTAAAATTCAAATATTAGGATGAGGAACAATACTTATACCATATGAAAAGGCTTTGTGACAATGTATCCTATATCCTATACTATGCACTGGCAACTGGCCAGATAGGACAAATAATATTTCAGCAACCCTAATACTGTAATAACACATGTAGCGCATCTTAAATATGAAACACTAATCAAGTCCCTATTCCTACAGGACAAGTTCAGGTGTATGCAAAGACATATTTAGACTGCACTTGTCCGGTGTCAAAAACAGCTGAAAAATATGCATTGCAGTCTTCACATGACATTATTTTCATAATGGCAAGTGAGACAAACACTCTGCTGTTTCAATTTTACAACATAAAATCGCCATAATCTAGTTAGCAAATGTTGCATTGTATTTGTAGCAAGCCAAATGGGGGTTGAAAGTTGCCTGGGTTAAGTTGCTGGGAAATTAAAAATATGATCACTGATGAAACCAAACACAGAGCTGATCTTAAGGCAGCATTTACTCCAATTAAGAGAGGTTACTTCAAAACCTATGCAGCGTTTCTGTAACTGTAGGAATAGCTCTTACCTAATATTAGTGCTGGCAAGCCAGCCACTTCATAGAGACAACAACAAATAGTTTGGCGGGATACAGTGGGTGGACACCTGTCTTGTCTTTTGGTCCAGTCGTGGGATCTCACTATAGAGACTAAAGCTTCGTCTACAGTACAGTGTAGTAGAAAGCTGGTTTTATAGCTGAGGATAGCTGTAAAAGATCATCGGCTGCTTTCATCCTGACATAACGTTATTTAGCTCGACAGTATCGTTGGAAGCAACGTGAAGAAAACACGGTTAAAAACTTAGAAATTTCTCTGCCCCAATTAGTAGATATCAAGTGAACATACACTAATAAACATAAATGTTGGGAATGACTTGTTTCGTCTAACTGCAGGTAGTTATAGCTGTTGTTTGTCTGGTAAACTTGTCATGACTGTAGCAAGTCAGAGCGATGACGGCAGCGTTACAAAGCCCTGAAAAATGTCCCCACAGTGTAGGTTAACTTGCCGTTTGCATTTGCACAGGGTAAACAGTGTTGCCACACTAGCCAGGGTATGCGTAGCTAACAGTTAGCTTGCTAGCCAAAACACGGCCTTTCTTGGCACCAAACTGGCGAGCTCACAACAAGAATAGCTGGCTGGTTTGTTAATGTTAGCAAGCTAGCTAGCTAGGTTCGCCGAAACAAAACGGGTTCGGGCCTGTAATTTTGCCACGGTGTTTAGGCGCATATAATGGATATGGCATCGTGTTGTTATCCATGCATGGACTCAAAGCATTCTTCATTATCCCAATGATTTATGAAGGGGATTCATGTCAGTGGCTTTGCGACGAAAAAGACAACTAAAAGGGCTGAAAATGGGAAGTCAACACTTACCTAGCTTTACTTTCTACGCCATCTTGGATCCACTTGTCAGACCATCGCAAAGCATAGTGGGATGTACTGATCTGAAGGTTGAGAGGACTGGTGTGTGTGTGCGTGTGTGTGTGTGTGTGTGTGTGTGTGTGCGCGTGTATGTGCGCGCGCGTGCATGAGTGTGTGCGTGCGAGTATGTTGTGTACTTGCTTGTGTGTGTGTGTGTACGTGTATGTGTGTGTGCGCGCGCGGGGGGGGCGTTAATACTTGGTTTTAAGGTTCATGTTCAGGCTAGGATTAGATTTATGTGAGGGTGAAGGTAAAGGGGATTTTGTCTTAAAATGCTGTGGGTTCTATTCCTTTCAAACAAACCCTACAAATCACTATTGTAAAAATGTTACATTTTGGAACTGCTCACATGTTCTACAACTGGGACAATAGCAGTTACTTAATTTGTATTTAGTATAAGAAAGTATAAAAGGCATTAAAAAAACATAATTGTGACATTGTGCACCGAACACACCTTTGTGCCATAGTTACTTTGGCTTACTGGCATGAGAACTTAAAAAAAAAAAAAGAACCTTGTGGAACAACCAAATGGAATGATACCATTGACTCTTTTGTTGACGCTTTTTCATTCATCAAACCCTTATCAATCTTATTAAACTTATGTGGGATGCCATCAATAGTATGGGTTTGTCTATTTGCACAGCTGGAGAGTTTCTGGGAGAGACAGTGAAGTGCTGAGACTGACATCATTCAAAAAGAGGAGTATACCTCATTCATGGCAGACATTTTCATGTCATGACAAGAAAATCAAAGATGTATTAAGTAACATTAATGACAGCTGGAATTTGTAAGCAGGTGCAAGTTTAAATGCAAGTCTGTTATAGTTGAGCGTACAGTGTGGTTGACATCTCCCACCTTAGCTTTTCCTCATTACGATCCATGGTATTTTTCACAGCAGACATCTATACTATTTCATAGCACAACTGTGCCACCTAAATGTGATACAGGCATTGATAAAGTATTAATTACACCTGTGTTTGAACAGTCAAAATGTCTCCTACGAAGCGAGCAAATTATCAAAAGCAGCTTTAATTAAATTTTTAGCTGGAAGTCACTGAGCATCAAAAACATTTTTAAAGGATTTTTTTTACAGTATTTTTGCTTTTATTTTATAAATCACAATAGAGAATTACAGAAAATACAGACAGAGGAGGTTCCCAGCCAGGCTCAGTCTTAGACCACTATACCACCCATGAAGTGCAAAAAAAGTCAGAGAAAGAAAATTAAAAAGTAAGGAAAGCTCAGATGTTATTATTATTCAGCAATTACAACAGTGAGCAGAATAGATCATACAGTAATTGCTCTGTCCAAAGGTGAGCGATAACCAGTGAGCATTGTTAAAATCTGAAAAGACACCAAAGAGGGAACACTATAATCAAAAATCATGTTATACATTTTAATCATCATTGTCCAGCCATACTTGGAAAAAAAAAGGTGACAATGCTGTACTTGAGCCTCTTTACCTTAAAATTGCATTTAAACAAGGTTTTATATTTTATATTTCAACAAGACTTTTCATAAGAAAACATCGTCATTTCACCAAAGCGATGGTGTGAAACTAGTGATGTACTTTCCTACCTGATCCCAATCAATGCATCACCTCCTCTTCCATCCTGATCTTTCAGATCAGCTTCAGTGCTCCTTGATACAAATCACACATCCCTATTAGAGTGATTAACACCATTGTTCCTAAAGATATATCCTCATCTGATGGTTTGGTAATGGTGGTGTAGAGAGCTGCTTCTCTAAGAAAAGTCAATTGCAGTGGATACACCCAATTAATTGGCTTTTAACTGAATTATCTGTAAACCTTTATACCAAAATCACCACACTATGTACAACTTAAAATTGTATAATAGTGCACTCACTATGTCACTGTAAAGCATGCAGTACAGTTTAATAGTGTTGCATCTTCATCCTTTAATCAACAACTTTAACAGCTGGAGCACTTTTGAAGGCAATGGAGGAAATTTGAAGAATTCAATGAAGAAATATTAGGGACGGACAGATCATGTCTTCTCTTCTCACCAATAATTTTGTTTGTCTTTTGTCCTGTCATCAAAATAGAAGTGAAACACTGCATTAACTTGATCTAAGAAATATCACGAAACGAGTCTCTTTTCCATATCCCAAAAAAATAAAACAGTACCATAACCGGATGGATGTGTAAGATAAGTCATGATCAGTGATAGCAGACAAGAAGAGATCATTTATTTCTCTAAACTGAATTTTGTTCATTAATATTGATGAAATTGTATTGAATTAAACATCTTGCATGGACTTGACAATTTCCTGCCTCTTAATTTGATTTTGCTTAAAACTAATAAAAGTTAAACTTTTATACAGGCAATACTGAATGATGCGTCATTCATGTTTATAAGAAGCTTAACACTTTTCATATTGTAACGTATGCCAGTTAGGTTAAATATAAAATCTACATACAATAGTTAACCAAATGTGAGGAGTTTATTGTTTACATTGCTAAGTATACATTTAAGAGATTTCAGCCAAGTTTTCACACAGCAAAGAGAAACATATTTGAAGACCCAGTCTTTGCTAACACTGACAGAAGGATGCAAATGAAGGGAGGTGCTCATGTGTTTATTGTCAATGCTTTACCGGCCAGTAAAAAATGAACAAACTTGGGGTGCTGTGTATGTGCTGCAGATTTTTCTCCAAGTATGACATTGGAATAATGCTGCAGTCACAGTCCACCAATATATTGTATATTCAATAAAACATTCCCACAGAAGGAAAAACAACAAATATGGACCAAAACAAAAAATATCACACTCTATTCCCGTTTCACTGCAGGTTGTGGATCATCTCCTCCTTGGCAATGAGATGTGTGGTCTTGTTGACGAGGGACATGAGAGAGTTGAGTTTGTGCGACCAGTCGTTGAGCAGGTCATTGGGGTCTTTGGGCCTCTGAAAGTTAATGATGCCAGCCAGGCGGTCGACCTTGGCATAGATGGTCTTGTTTACGACTAGGCTGGAGAGGAACTCTTCGGATTCCTGACACAGAATTTGAACAGACAGACATCATGTTAGTATCTTTCAAAACTTTCTTTAGTGAGTTCAATTCCTGAAACTTACTGTCCTTAATTCCTTGGCTGAATTAAGATATTTTTCAAATAAAAAAAACAAAAAAAAAACAAAAACAAAAAACCACCCACAGATACTTGCACACTGTTTGTATTAACCAGTGATACAAGTTATTATATATATATATATATATATATATATATTTTTTTTTTTTTTTGGAATTCAATTTTAGTTGTACCTCCTGTAGTTATCCTCAACTACTACAAATGATTTAAATTAATGATTTCCTACAATTGCAATTTAAGCATATAGAGAGTGCAATAGCCAACCACATAATTCAGAATTTATATATTCTGAATTATATAATAATATAATTATATAATTCTGAATATTGTCATAATCCATTTTAGTCTAGTCACGACCTACCTAAAACATGTAATTTGTCAATGACCCATAATTACCAAATCAGTACATTTAATCAATTTATTTATATCTTGAAATCAAAATGCCAACATTGCTGGAAAAAAAAAAAAAGAAAGAAAAAAGAAAAAACACTTCACTAAGCGTATGACCCAACAGCAAATGTGTTTTTTCTTTATTATGAGCATGAGCTTCAGCTTCTATGAGCTACATAGTTAAACTGTTGCTTACGTCAATGGAGAGGTCAAGGAGTCCAGCCATCCTCTTCATTGTGATTCTGGTGTAATATTTGGCCATTATTCTGATGTTCTGGGGGAAAGGGGAGAATTTCATTACTATACATATCTGCAGAAGAATATTTACATAAATGAAGGTCACATCAACACAAATGTAAAAATATTCATAAGTGAAATTCTACCATTCATTAGCAGTCTAGTTTGAGTGCAGTTTAATACTGCACATAGTAGTCTACCAGTTTAGCGGGTTGGATAGCTAAATAGAAAGTTGAGAGGTTCATAGAAAACATATTTGTTTCATTAATTTGACAACTGCATGTTTCAACTCCAAGTGAGAAGACCGGACTCTTGACTGTGTGACTTACATGCTCCACCACTCTGTTCTTCAGGTCCTTCCACCTTTTCTCCCCCTCTTCTGAATCAGAGAAGACATCTGTGGAGGGGCTGTCGGATGAGCCCTTTCTCAACTCCTCACCATAATCCTCTACCAGGGAGGCCCAGCGCATCAGCTCCATAGTGGTGAACTGCTTCAGAAGGTCCCTGGGAATATAGGAAAAATATATTGAAAATTCCCTAGCGTTCACAAGTTGCTACGGATGGTATATATGTGATACTGCCATTTGTGACAGCTACTATGGTCACTTCCCCTTGAGTTGCAAACAAACACACAGATAATTTGCTGGCCACACATTAAAATCTTCAGACCACTGACTGGCTAATATGTCAGTATGTACAATTAAGCGTCATTTCAGATGGCCTTTACTTTTGCAAGATATGTTTGTATTAGTAGAGCCAATGCATATTCTCAAATAAAGAAATAAGGCTCAAATCAGTGTTTCTGATGTATTTACTCAATTTAAGGTGGAACCAACAGGCCAAGAAAAAAGTATGTCTTACTTGTATTTGGTGATTTCTTCCAGTTTCTTGTCTGCACTGATTCTGTGCACAAGGTCTGACTGCTCATTATCGTAAGGGGAAAGAATCACGTACAGCACCACACTCTTCAGAGCCTAAAACACAGAAGTATATATATATTTTTTTTTTTTTCTACTACAACATTCCACCAGCAACAAGCAAAAAAAAGTTTTATAACAGATATAAGGTTGTTTTTATTGTTATAAGTAAGCTACAATTCCAAATTTACTTTAAGTGTATTCTGCAAATGTGGAAAGCCCATATACCTGTTGCCACTTGCTGCTGTCCTCCAAGATGCAGGGGGTGTCGTAAATGGCCCGGTAGTGTTTGCAGATAGACAGGTAGGAGCCCTCATGCTGGTCCACCTGAATCATGAGGTTGTAGTACTTCAGCTTCAACTCCTAAAATGTCCCAAAAGACAAAAAGGAAGTGTTCGCGTTCAGTTACACCAATGTATTCAGCTCAGATCCACCAAGGACAAAAACTGCTTCCAAAACCCGGCTGTTAAAGTGAACAAGCAGACAAGTCAATGCAAGGGAACACTGCAGTATTTAACGCTCAACTCCTGGCCTCTTTCTTACCTCAGTGCCCTCCTCTTGGAAGAATTTGGTGTTTATCTTCTTGCTGATGATCTGGGTACGAATGTAATCCTTGACAGCAATGCAAAGCCTCATCTGTTCCAAGATAAACTCCACCTTCTCCTTTTTCTCCATGGAGCCATATGTCTCCACCTAAGCCAGGGAAAACAAAATATTCTGAGCACTTAGTATACAACAGGCCTTGAAACTTACTATTTTTGTTTAGTTCAGTGACAAAAATTATCAACATAACTAAATCTATTTCCCCCCAAGAATGCAATTCTTTTACACCTCTTCAAATACAGATGTGTCCCATTTTGTCTCCACAACTATTTTACAGAGTTTTCTTCATCTTAAAAAGGAAGTAACTCTCTTACCTGCAGTTCCTGAAGAATGGAAGCAGCCTCTTTGACCTCTCCGCTCTTCTCCTTGATGACGGCCAAGGTCTTTGTCAGCCTGGCGCGCTCAATCTCCACATAGATCTGTGAGGACATGCTCAGTGTGTTAGTGAAGAGGAGGGGGCTTATGAGTCGGTTAGAATTTTCACCTTTTCTTCACCACAACCATTCCTTTATTATACCCAACCACATTTGCAACCACTCCTCAGAAGAAGATTTTTTGAGTAACCTGCTACTTTCAAGCTCCCCCCATCTGTCACAGAGTGGTGTGCAGCAGTTAATGTCTGCACAAATCTCATTTTGTCTCTAGTTTATAGCACCATTTTAACACACACACACATTCCACAGACCTTGCCAGCAGTCACAGTGCGAAGTGTGTCGATGAGTCTCAGCTTGATGGTCAGATCAGTCATAGAATCCACATACTTGTAACATTCTTGCACCATTTTGGCAACAGCCTGATAAGACAGAGAGCACAACACAAATTAGATGTATTTCTCAGTAATGAGAGTCTGACAAAACAATAACAGCAGTAAATCGTGCTTGTCTGAAGTCCTCTAAATTTTGTTTGTCATCTTATCGGAAATTTCTAGTCATAGGTCCTTTTCAAAGTTTTCAAAAGTTTATTTACCAGTGGCAAGAAAAAAATCCAAATATATGACTAAAAATAGTAGGTATGGGTGCATTATATCTTATCTAAAAATATCACTGTTCATTATTGGAATAATAAAAGCATTTATTTTCAGAAAGTGGGGCGGAGAACATATTTGGACACTCATGAGGGAAAAAGAAGTAACTGACCTGTTTGAGCTGACTCCTTCTTTTGGTGAGCAACATGATGTTTTCATTCAGGGCATCCCAGTCCTTGGCTTCATAACACATCTGGACCACAGCCACGAGTATTCTGGAGGTGGACACCATGTCTGAAGCCTGAGCAAGGGTTGAGGACAGATAAGTAAACATATAGACTAAGATATACTCAAAAATATCCACATTTTGATGACTTCATTAATTTATCTCCCTTTATTTTCTTCATTTATAAGGGTATTTTGGTTGATTATGTCATTTTTCCAATGACAATTTAATGACTGGAAAGTAGAATTTCAGGTTTTCCAGGTTGAGAAAGAACCCCTTCTGGATAACTGTTGCTGCTTTGGATGTCAGTGTGACCTGTTTATTTTTCTAAGTTTAACATCATTTACACTGCGTTTAGTAAGTTCAATTTTAGACTGGCTCTGGATTGGAGATATTTAATCTTAATATGCGGCTAAGATTTATTTTGCACTGTACTGTATATTGAGGTTGACTCATCAATCTCAGTTTAGCCAAATCATATCATGAAGTGTCACTGTATGTATGATTTGGGGCTCAACTTTCACATCTAAATAAACACACTGACTTACTGTTCTAGTTTGTTTCTCCAATGACAACAAGCTCTCAATGGCCTCCTGTAGCTTGCCCTCCTGCATCAGAAAAATACAAAACTCAGCGTCAGTTACACTCATTACTTACATAAATGACAAATGTTAATAGTTATTGGTATTACACACTATTATATGCTATCATTGTTAGCAAGTTAGCTATGTTGCCAATGACAGGACTGCTAAGACCGCTAGCATGCTATACAACAAAAAACAAACGTGCATGTGGCAATAAAGGCGTAACAGATATGTGTTAAAAATAATAATAATAATAATACATCAATATTTATGAGGTATTTTCACTCAATACATTGTTTATATGAAGTTTCCGCGTGGTGACAAAGAAAGTGTGTGCTAGCCTTCATGCTAACACAGTGATTCTGAAGCACCATGACTCAGCCGGCGCTGGCCTCTTTCACTTTACTTACTTTAGCCATTTTCTCGCATTCCGGGAGACGCTCGTCTACAGTTGAACTGTAGTCGACCTCCATCTTCACAATCCTGCCATCGGACCTTTCAGATCGCTCCTCGGACATGTTTGCGGTGTACGGGGGAAGATATTGTACGGGGATTTTCTTTCCTCACGACCAAATTCAGCCGAGCACTATTTTGCTTGTCAAACCAACGGAACGGGACAGGTGACCAATCAGAGGCGAGAGCCAAAAAGCTGTCCGAGCCGCCTGAAGGACCAAGTCCGGATGTGTTACGCGTGGATTTAAATCTATCCTAATCAAATGTTTATTCTTTAGTATGTTGCGAATCAGTGCTAATTCAAATGAGTGGATAGTACAAATCTGCCTTTAAAATAAAAACCACTGAATGTAATATTAAAGTCGGTAAAAAGTGTATATATATATATACATATATATATATACATATAAACATATACATATATATATATATATATATATATATATATATATATATATATACATATACATATATATATATATATACATACATATATACATACATATATATTTATTATATTATTATATTTTATTTATTGTATTTCATTACAGACTAAAAATAAACCCTGTTCTACATAATCCGGTACGGTAGGTGGCGCTATGCACCAAAACTTTGTTATTCAATCCGCCAAAGATCGCAAAAAAGAAACATTTCTACATTATATGGAAATATATAATAGCAATAACATAACGTGTTTTGATAATGACAGGTTTAAGATTGTATAATTTGTGGATTTAAATTTTTACGAATGCAATTTAAAGTTATCTCCAAGTCTTTACAACTGAATTTAATTGTAATTGGCACTCCTACCTAGGGAGTTACTCTAATCTGTCTAATCAAGCAGTCATTTTAATTTGGTGGTGGTGCTGGTGGTGATGCTGGTGGTGCCAATTAGGCTTTAGCACAAAGTAGAAATCTAAATGATCTGGAAACAACAACCTCTTTTGAGATACTATTCTCTTTGACATACCTGCAATAATTACTTTCAAGAACATAAAGTGACAAGTGTCAATAAAAGCACACAAAGAATGCAAAGGGCTGCAAACACAAAGGAAAGACTGACAGATTTAAGAGGATTGTGTGCTCTGGTACGGTCAGACTGTCCAGAATTAATTTTTCTGCCTGTAAACTCAAAACAAGGAAAAAAAGGACAAATTCAGCAACTTGAAGGAAATGTTGTCACTTTGAGACATAACAGTTTTACATTCCATTTTACTTTTTTCGAAGTGTTCATGATGATGGAGGAGGGGGCCATAAATAAAAAATAACAGGTTGACAAAAATAACACAAAGTGTTTGAACACTGGTACTCATCAATCAAATGAGGAGTGCAATGAATGAAGAACTTTGTGAATGGACATGAGCATATGAATGAACACAGAGTGCAATATTATAGTCCACCAGTAGGTGTCGCCCTAATGTCTGCATTGTGCAGTTGAGGCTTCACACAGTTCACTGCTTTGAAATGCTCTGATGCCCCCATAAATAAAAAGCTAATGTGGGTCAGTGATTTTTTTGCTCGTGGCAGAGAAAGCCCCTAAGCTCTGAGCTAAAATCAGTTTGATCCCAGTGCAGGCTCAGCATAGACCTTGGAGGCCTGATAAACTGAACATGACTCGGATCCACTGAGAGGAAGATCAGATATGGAACAAGAACTCTGATTGCGGAGGCATAAAAATATTCTCAGTGCTTTGAGACTTCAAAAACATCAGGAAGAGCTCAGATGAAGAAGACTAATTGAAGCCTCAAACGGTCATCATCACCATCATATATACAATCATCAATATTATCTTTCTCAATACCATTGATCGCAATGCTCAAACTGATAAAGCCCCAATGTGATATTTTTCAACTCATCTGATGCAGACTATCAGAATATCAAAACCGAATGACTGCCCTGCTATCGTTTCACCTCTTGAAACTCAGTGGTTCTCTGCTAAAAAGTGGGACAGAGGTAGGCCTATTTAGCTGTTTCTGAGCTGACAGATTTGTGTGGTATTATTGACGCAACACAGCAGTTCAGATGACATCAGACGCTAATCTCCATTTTTAATCAACACAGACCTTATTGAAACAGTTAGGTCATCATTAGATCATGGCTAGTTACCTCAGAGATACCACTCACATAAAAGCCTGTCACTGTCCCGTGGTCCTTAGGCTTCAGGGTTTAAGGTGAAGAGAAAGACGGATTGTCACAAATGAAATACCAGCCTTGTATTATAAAAAATCTTTTGCTTGTGTTATGCATGAGATAGATATGAATGAAAACTTTGTTTGATTTCAAAGCCAGCTATCTGTCTGGAGATATCTTTCTTTTTTGGTGCAGGGCCTTTATTGAATTGCTGCTTGTGAGGAGGCATACAGCATCTGGGAGAGAGAAGTGAGTGGGATGTGTGTAACATCCAACAGGAATCTGAGGCAGGATTCAAACCATGCATGTTGTGGTAATGCGGCTATGACCATTCATCTGCCAGGGTGCCCCATGTTTTGAGATATGTTAAGACGTGTCTTAAGACATCTCACCTCAAGACATGAAGATAATGTTATATCCTTGTAGACACATCCAGGACAACTTCTGTTAATATCACATTTATGATGACTTCATTGTTTGTTACTTAATAAGAAACATACTCTTATGTATAATGTAGATTATGCATTTAATCACATTTGTGTCTTGGCCACAGCCTTGTGGCTCATAATTACCAGTAACAAGGTTACAGACCGACACAAACTAGTGAGATCTGCAAAGATACTGTATTGTATTGCAAATTCATTGAAATGTTTTTTGAATTATTTCTTCATAAAAAAGGCAGTACTGTATCCCATACATTCAGTGGATGAGGTCCTTGCCTCTACAGACTTGCTCACACATGATCAGCTGGAGAGTTTAAATTCAAATTCTGCTTCAGAGGGTTTGGCACTCCGGCATGAACATAATTCTGGGTGGAAACGCTGAATGCTTGCTGACAGTGGAAAATACTGTGTGTCAGCATCTTCATCGCATACTGTAAATATGAGTGTGAATTTTGCTGAGTAGGCCCAGTTAAATCAAAGGTGTCAATGAAGCCAGGAGGTCAACTCCTAGCTTGATAAAAAGTGACTGTTTATTAGTGTGTTTACATTGAAGCAGGACTCAAAAGGAGTTAAGTGTGACTAATTTTATTCATCCTTACTTGTCACTCGGCTGTACTTTGAAGTATAAGGCCTGGCAGGCAAGTATGTTTTCATGCTTGGACAGCGATATCATTGTCACTAACTTAAGTCCTTGTTTAAAAGGGGAAATCCCACCATGTAGACAATACCAAACTAATGAAAAGTGCTTTCAAACCAGGACCTAATAACAGCAAGTGGGGGAAGACTGGGAGTTTTAAATGACACAATAACTAGAAGACTTAAATGTATAGCCACATAAAAACATGAACTTTCAATTTTCTGACAGGATCTCTGAAATATAAAGAGTCTGAACATCAACCAAAAGCCATCATATTTAATATTTGCTTGCAAATCATCTGCATTGCATTGGTTTTAAATTCAGTGAGAAGAGTCACTGCCCAAACACACTCATGTTGCCTGCACTATGGATTGCTAATGTCAAGCTGATTGTTTGCTTAAGTGACAAACGCCCTACACGGAAAGTGTAAGTGTCTGTGTATGCAGTAGTTTACTGACATGTGTGAGACCAAAATAAAGGGTGAGACATGTAGACATGTAGACATGCATCGGTGAAATGATGTTTCCTGTGCTGCGGCTAAGTCGATCGATGTTTCCACCAAGTAGCCTACCGCGTCGTATTTCAGCGGGCCTAGCTGAGGGAGGATGAGGGGGGCTGGGGCTGCTGTGAACTGCTTCAATTTTCCGATTCCTCTGTAGGCTGCTTTACAAGTAGAGGAAGAAAAAAAAAAAAAGCAGAGAAAGCTAAAAGCTTCCCTTTCTTCCGACTCCACGACTTGTTTCGTCTCTAAAGACAACAACCTTTAAAAAAAAAAAAAAAAAAAAAAAAATGGAATCAGTAACGTTTTATGGAATATCGCTTTACTTTACATATTTTCTTTATCAGCAATTAGGACATTTACTTCTAGCGGTATCCTGAGTAGACCCGTGTGTAGCCAAGCGCCATAACACAATGTCACATCCGGTCAAAAGATTTGTTTTAAAATAAATGCTGTAGCGACCGTGTTTTTAACTCGGTTTTTTGGGGAGAAAAAAACTTATTACTGAATGACTTACACTGCGACTGGGATACTGGAAATGTACTTTAATTAATAATAAATGAATAATAAGAACGAATAAATAAATAATATAGCTGAAGGCAGTCCAGACATTGTAGACCATGCAGTTCACTATCAGGCCACTTATTTGTTATTATGTCCTTGTGGACGATATCCAACCAACATGGTACGTTTAACTAAACTATACCATATATATATATATATATACGAATAAGATGTATATAGGTTTGTGTTTCGACTAATGTTACAAAAAAAAAAGATTACATAGACTAGATTTAGATCTGATTAAAATGAACTGTTTATCTACTCTACTAAAACTCTTCATGAAGTAAGTTTTTTTTGTCTGTCAGTTCAAAAAACGTGTTTTTTTTAACAAGGAGGTACAACTGTGGGGTTGAGATTACTTGTTTCCAAGAGAAATCAATTATAGTGCCAGTTTATATTGTCAGTATCTTGAAACAAGACTACATAAGGCTAGTATTATTTGTAAAAATGACACCCACTTGGAAAGGATTCAGTAGCTAATGCATGCTATTCCACTTTAGTCATGCAATTTCCCTAACACTTTTGCAATTAATCAAATTATCAAAATCGACAGATATAGCCTAGTGAACTTGGGTTTGTAGAGCCCCTCTCATTCTGGGGCCCCAGAGCAGTTGTCTACCTCACAGTTGGTAATCCAGCCTTTGATACTCATAGCTTCAGGTGAAATGATCAACACCATATTTTCTTTTTTCTTAAGTTTATATTTCGTTTAGACTGTAACGGACAAAAACAATAGAAAACAGGAATAACAAAATATATGTAACAAGGATAACCTTTGCTGAGCTCGAATATGACATATTTCGTACTCTTATTTTGAAGGCCTAAATCCCATGTTTTCCGGTCTTGTTCGGCGGTGTTTGCGTGTTACTTGACTCGTCAGTGTGATAGGAGGGGACAATCCTGAACCGAGCTCATTTCTGCCCTCACGTTCCCCGCCGGAGAGAGTGTCCGCTGGTTCCGATGAAAGCACTCAGTCGTAACTCGGGGTGTATTTCATAACCCGGGCTAACCGTCCTTCCACATGCGCTGACACGTCTCCAGATATTACACACATCCCGTCGGGCGGCGGAGGGAACATTTACTTGGCCGGTTTGACACATTGTGAGCACACACTAGAGACGCGCAGAGGGGGAAGATGTTGCTGAAGGAGTACAGGATATGCATGCCCCTCACGGTAGAGGAGGTAAGTTTTCTACCAGCTTCTTATTCTCATTTTCACCAAGACTGGGGTCCGGTACTGTTCAGACGACTCGACTTTTGACAGTTTACCATTTGGATTTGCTGTTGCAGACATGTGGCAAGAGGTTACATGAAGTGGTAGAAACACTTTAAAATGAGCTTGAAGAACTTCATTTAAAACTGGTCCATGTCCCCATCTCTTTGTCACCACTTCTCCGTGAGGCTGACAGTGTAATCATTACTTTTTGTTTGGTCACTCGTTCACCCTCATATAAAAGAACTACAGTAGTCCTAAATATAACTTATCTTAGACAGATACAACACAAACAGCATGGTTTACAGAGTGAAACACTTTCACCAGTTCTAAATTTGACGAATTGTTTGATCAACTGAAAGTAGAATGAACTATAATTACTATCTGATTAGCACCCTGCAAGAGGCACTAGATGACCATTGCAATGTTGTGGTTTCAGCACTGTTCCTGTTTCAGACACACACTCCCTCTTACACACACACACACACACAAACACACAAACACAAACACAAACAATTACATGTACATTGCCATGTATAAATTCATGCTGGCCTATTGGTTGCATAAGATTACACTAAGGCAATACTGGGGATCAGCAGGGGGTCTCCACACTTAGTTGTGTTGCATGCTAATAGTTGCACTTGTGCTGCACTGGTTGATATCACAGAGACAGGGCCATTGTCCGTATTCAGCTCATTTGTCTATTTGGTCTCACGACTCAGTCTAAAATTAGAAGGTGAAGATGATTGCTCTCTTGTCCCGGCATGCACGCTATACAGCACGGCAGCTCCTTTTTCAATTATCACCCATGTCATTGTTTTTTTTTTTTTTTTTCTCATCTTCATAGCTGGTGTTGTTATGATGCGTCAGTGTTGTTGGTTTTCTTATAGCTGGGTGGAATAATGGACTCGCTGCGGCACAGTGTATCAACTGACATCTAGTGATTTCAGATTGTGAGTTCAAAACCCAGTTGAGATTTGGTCCTCTCTGAAGAAACATCCTGAAGCTTGAACAAGCAATGCACTCGCCAAAATAATTAGGGCATTTGTCATTTAAATAAAATCTATTTTTAGGAAAGGAAGGGAGAGGCGAAGGCAGAAAAAAAATGACTGCTTGCATTCAAATCTTTTACATTTCCTTCCTTTCAGTCTCTTGCTCTAATGATACTATCACAACTGGTCTGCACAAACATGTTTAACCTGCAGCTAACTGCATCAAGTTTATGCCCATTTTCCTCAGGAAAGACTTTCTAGGAACTGAAGAGATCACCATTGAATAATGTGGAATGAGATGCATCCCTGCTTTGTGTTACAGGCTGCTTCTTTACATGAACTCTTTACAAGAATGTTATGTTTATTCTTCCTTCGGGTTGCCACTGGGCAGCCAGTGCTATATTTTCTCATCACAAGCAGTGAAAAAGGCATTAAACCACTGACTCATGCAGAAACCTGTGGTTAAAAGGGAAATGCCAGCCACAAATAAAAGGGTATCGTGGGTAGAATATGTTTGCAGTTTTTCTTGCATGTGCACTTAGATACCTTTGCAGTGTGCCTGTGTGACATTTCATGTGTGTGTGTTTGCATTCATACATGCATTTTCCATTCAGTAAATCAGCCTTTGCCATGTGTGTATTTAGAGCCCAAAGGAGTAAGGAAAGCGCTCTTGTCACGCCTGGTGAACTTTTGAGCAGATGGTTGTTTATGAGCAGCAACAATAGTGCAATTAATTACTCAACTGGTGATCAATTTTGAATAAAAGGGCTACACCACAACAAAAAAATCTAAACGCAGCATTGGATACTGATGTTATTCCAACAATTACATCTTAAGTTTTTTTTTCTGATGATCCTACATTTAACTTCTCAATTCTATTTGTAAATACACTTCAAATTCATACTGCCAAAAAATAATGGATTAAACTTTTAACATTAAGACTTGCCCTAACAGCACCTGCTGTTGTAACTTCCTGTCACTATAAATTGCTACAGAGAAAAACACTTCCTTTACAATGCAGGCCAAATCTAAAGTGTGACATGTGCGGCCAATTTCTGATTAAGTTCCTGCCAGTTCAAGCTGCTGCTAATTCTTTGTGGCTGGCTTTTTAAATTTTCTTTTTGTGAAGCTGTGAGGCCATGACGGAGATACATACCTATAATGAAGCAAAATAGGATACGTAATAGAACAATTAAAAATACATCTGTGGGTACATCTGTGGGATTAAAGTAGAAAGATTTGAGAACAGTAGATCACATCCTGAAAAACAGCCACACACTGTTACACTGTACTCAAGATGTAATGTTTAAAAAATGGAAAGCAGCCATCTATTACTGCTCAGGTAAGGCCCTGGAGTTTGCTTGTTTTTGTTCTTTTGCAAAGATAAAGTCCTACTTGGAGTAATCCCAGCAAGTACGGCATCATTTTTTGTTTACTGTCCTAACTTAGAATGAAGTCTACTTAATGGTCCGAAGGGAAACGTAGAGAAGGACGTGATGGTTTGTTCTGTTTGTTTCTTATCATGGCTGCACACATTGAGCCGAGTGTCTCCTGAAAGTTGACTCACAGTTTCCTGCCCCGTCCAAAGGGGAGAGGAAGGAGGCATAGCTGGAGAGACTGATGGAATGAAAGAAGGAAGGGCGGTGGGTGGATAGTGAGGGAGGATAAACGACTCCGGGCTGACTGCTGAGGGGCTGAGGGGAAGGGACAGACGGAGGGAAAGGATGGCAGAGAGGACGGAAAGAGCAGAGGGAGGACTGGGGGTAATGCGGGAAGTTCTGGGAGGATTTTTTTTCATGAGAAATTCCCCAGGGTCATTCACTAATACACTGTGTGTGTGTGTGTGTGTGTGTGTTTGTGTGTGTGCTTAAATACGGAGTCATGGGGACATGCAAGGTCATGTCTCTCTGTGTATTGTCTCTGGGAAGAGATTACTGTCTGCTGCTTGGATGTGTTGCGTCATCACAGCCTTACTACAGCAGATGTTGGACCGGACTATCCGAGCAGTGTTTATACAAGTTTAACAAACAGCATACACACTGAAGAAATCATTTAGCAATACCAGAAGGCTGTTCCAGGAGTTTTTCTGTGAGCCTCAATTCTCTGCCATCTTAGTCATCTCGTGTGTGTGTGTGTGTGTGTGTGTGTGTGTGTGTGTGTGTGTGTGTGTGTGTGTGAGTGTGTGTGTTGCATGTTTGTACTGCCTTTTCCCTCCATTTTCCTGATTCTTCATTTATACTTCCAATAAAGAATTAGAAGTAGTGACTTACTTACTCTCTGTGGAGTCTTTGGGTGAAACCATAAAAACCACTAACCAATCACCAACAGTTTCTTTATGTCAAAGTGACAGTTCAACATAGTTCTTAGCCGAGCATAATGGTTGTGTAATAAGTAGGGGCAGGATGACTCAGTGTAACTCATGCCAAATCAAGAAATTCAGGTCTGGATGAAGTTGGTAACTTTGGATGAGTTCAGTCACAGCATAGCTTCTGTGTTTGAGTATTGGCTTGAAGTTCCATCTCAGAAAAGATTTAGATGTAACTCTAACCAGAACCACTTAGCCAAGAAATAATCATTGTCCCTTTTCAGTGTCTTGGGGATAACTCTGCTGTGTTCCTCTCCTGTGAGCAGAGCCATTCATCTGCCACCGCGCCCATTTTTTATTTATTTATTTCCCCTGGAAAGGATAGAGAGGTGATGCATCACGGGAGACTCAGATAGATGTGTTCCCTCTCCTGGTCTGTGTGTCTGTCTGTCTACCATTATGTCTTTCTCTGCCGCAGCAGCTCTCGCTTGCACCTCCCTGTCTTTGGCTGACATGCCCTTTTTTCAAGCTCATGAGAAAAATGCTGACTTTGCCCAACCTTTGGCTGACCTGAGTCACCGTGCGCCTCCGGGAAACACGCCTGCTTTCAGAACCCTTGGTTGATGAATCTGAAGTTTTCCTCAAAGCTTTGATTTCACACTCTAATAACTTCATCTGTGCGGTGAAGAGAGCACTGGAGACCTGCTTAGAATTGTGCTCAGAATCACAAAGACCCAGACTGAATCAGCTGAATAAGGTTTTCACAGGAGCTTGGATATTTTCAGGGCAGAATTGAAGCAGATCTTCATTGCAGAAGGCCAGTCCCCCCCCCCCCCATTATCCTTAGTATAATAACATGTATAACAAGCATAATGACATTGAGCGAAGGCCAGTGAAAAAGACACCCATTCAAAGCTGAATAAACTGAACATTCATGCTTTTTGAGTCTAGTTGATGTAGTTGATAGACGGTCATAACCACTGGCTGAAAGGCTTTTTGATGGGGTGTTAGCTCTAGCAATAACTGAAGGATTATTGCACCATCTGATTGTGAAAGACTATAATCTGCACTGAGACCTGCTGGGCAGCGCCTTCTCTCGGCATAGGCTGTCATATGCGCAGTAAACCTAAAGGTGTAACCATTTTTGACCGTTATGTGTCTCAGCAAAGTATTTCAGCAGAGCACAGTACAGCTGGTTCAAACCCAGAATTAAAGATAGTCCCTCTGTTTCCACTTTGCATATTTATGAGTGTGTGTGTGGGTTTTGAATGAATGTTAAACAGGTAGCATGTGGGCATGTTAAATCACATTTGAGATCCTGTAATGACTTTTACAAGGGGAAGTTGCTTGTTTAGGTGCTGCTGGCAGGCTGAGAGAATGGATGGGTTTATTCAGGGATGGATGACTGTATAAATGGGAGGATGTGGGGCTGGCTGCTTGAATGAATTGCCGGATGGATGGTTGGAAGGACACCTGCGTTGTTGTTGTTGTTTTCAATGCATCATCATCTCTACAGATCTCAGTCTAGCCAGAATTCATTAGAGAGAATGAGTATCCTATACTGTAGTACAGCCCACACTTGCCAAAAACCACATATAGTTCATTCACCTTAGTAAAGCGCCGTTTGGGCTCACACTGTGGGGTGTAAGCTGCACAGCTGCATCTGCACAGATGATGTTGAGATATGAAATTGCGCACACCACAGACAACTGTTTGTCTAAAAGCAGCTGGCACACAGTGGAGACAACACCTGATATTTGTCATATTGTGATGTAATGGGCCAATGAAGTAGTGTAATCGGATTAGAAACTGCTGTGTCGTATTGCGCTTTGGCCCAGGAGGGATTATCAGTTATAGGTGTTCATAGAAATGTTCATGTTGTACAGACATTGTATCAGCCCTCAAAGCATGACACTGACAGTTTGAACCATTTTATGCAACACTAGCTTCCATTGCTTGAGGGATTATTAAGTGGATGGAAACAGTACATTTTCACAAAAGGCAGTAGAGGGTTAAATCAGTGTTGGCATTTTTGTCCCTTTCCCCTGGTTATTTCTTAAACGTTGAATTAAAAAAACAAAAAAAAAAACTAGCGATTGCTGGTTTGTTGAAACCCCGTTTTAATAAGGGCTCTTTAACAAGATTGGTTGCCATTGTTCAGTCCCAGAGCATGTTTCCATGACGGCAGCAGTTAATTTCATGTATCCACGGGCTGGGAGAACTGAAAAGCAACGAGAACAAATGTGCTATAGCTCAGCACGGACACAGAGGCTTCTTTCCAGACAAATCAAACTGTTTTCTTAGGCAGGGTAATTAAAGAAGACAGTGTCATTGGATGGCTGGGTCTTCCTGCATTTAGAAAAAAGTGATGTAATGAAATGTTATATGAAGTTGTGTAACGCTAGACTTTATTGATCCTTGTCAGGGAATTTTCCTCCTCTCTTGTCCCCGTTCACACAGGGAGGTCAGGGGTTGTGGTCAAGTAGGTGGCTGCTTGCTTACTCGGGGCCAACACATAAAAAGTTCCAAGGTATCCAAACTAGCAATATGTCGACCACTTTATTTTGCACAAACACTGCTACCTGTTTATTCAGACTATTCTTTGCATTGTGGTTAGATGCCTCCCATCCACTCCAGGGTTTGTTTAGGAAATGGAGCCTGTCAGACGCTGTTTGTTTCTTTGGTGTCATGGTAAGGTGCAAGGCCTTTTTGCCATCTGGTATACATGACAATGCCGTGATTCAATCAACATCCCATTTACTGCCATTTACTCTTCGAGAGGAAACCATCATGGGTTGTGATGGACCATTATCCATGGATGAGGCCCTTTCTCATTTCCTAGATGGCTCTGTGTGTGTGTGTGTGTGTGCATTGTATTGTATTGGCAGAAAAGGCTGTTTCATAACACGAGAGCTATATGAGATCGTCACGCCTTGCTGACAGTCACACTCCGGAGAGGGGCTGTTTCACTTATCAGTGGAACATATTCTGCTTTTCTCTCTCTCTCTCTCTCTTTTGTACACACCCACACTGTGAGCTGAAGTGTGCATGTTTTTATTATTTAACAGTAACAAGCATACACACATCACAGGGCGCATCATCATTGTGTCTGTGTTGTAAGCTGTTCAGCGACCTGCAACTCGATAGCAGCATCCACCGCTGCCGTCCTGAGCTGCTCAGATGAGACTGATGATGAGCTCAATGGGCTGCTGAAGTGTAACACTGGTTCCTAATGCGCTGAAAGAGAGTAAAAGCCTGATGATGGCTTTTTGGAAAATAACTTGGCATGAAATGAAAATCAGCAGGGAGTGTTGCTTGATTGTTGTGCTCTGTCCGGTGTGTTTTCTCTTGAATAAAACATTGATTTGCTATGACTGCTCGTCTTATCAAATGCAGCCTTTAAAAACAATGCATTAGTTCTGGCGACTGCACTGGGTATGACCTTATTTATGTTAACATTAATTATTCAGAGGCATAGGTGTAATTGTAAAATACTTAATGTCCATATTACCCAACTTTATCCATTATGAATAAAAGCTCTACACTTTTATGCACACCAGACTCTTTTTGTTCTTCTATAGGTTTGATATGAAACGGCCTTGTGTCACCATGAAGTTAAAGAGGATTTCTTCCACCGTCTCTCCGCTGCACCAACAAATCACAGGAGGGATAAAAGTCATTTTCTACCAGCAGCCAGAGTCTGAAGGCGGCTGCTAAATCTGTAACGTGTGGCTGAAAATAGAGACAAAGCAGCTGATTCTTTAGACCAAAGCCACTATTCTTGCTGCGTTCAGTGTGGACATCTTCACTGAAACTGCTTACTGTTGCTGCTGCGGGTTCACTTGCTTACACTGTATCTCAGGAACAGCTGAAACAGCATGCTGGGATTAGAGTAAAAAGCTTTACTGTTTGTTGCACGTCAACGTGACTGAGGAATTTGAAGGATTGGTATTATATTTAGTCTTCTGTATTACTGTGAACAGACCTGTGTATAAAATCACCCAAATATATACAAATATGGTAAAAGGTTGAGAGGCCGGATAGGAGATGAGGGTGAGTTAATGGAATTATTTGAGAGATGAAGCTTCACAGCCTCTTTACAGTACTTGACATTACAGACATTCATCTGCTGCACTCAGCCAAACACCTACAAGTGGATTTGTGCACGTTTCTTTGTTGTTTATCAGATGAGATTTCACAGGCTGTGGTTGAGCAACTCTGACAGGAATGACATGGAATAGTTTATTCTTTTGGCAGAGCGGTGACGTGTGGAATGACTAGTCGTTGCCAATGACAGCGGTAGTGTATGTGTAATCTCAGGGAAGTAATTTGTCAGAAGTTAAGGATTACAGGTGAGTTGATGATGATGAAGGTGCGGTGATGTGATTTGCATGTTTTTTTTAATTAATATTAGTGTGTGGAGACATGTGAAAAACAGAGTTAGTCATGTGGAATACTATATGTCCATTGATCACAGTGAGGTTTTCCCCCAGGGGAGGCTCACTTTCTGTTTGAGCAATGCCCAGCTGCGCATACATACAGCGACAGTGTAGATTCACACATAGGAGTTGACGAGTGCGTACGCAGTGTTTTTTCCCTTTGGCTGATAATAGCTTTACTGCTGCAGAGTAGTTTGTAGAGCCTGAAGAATGTGGATTGTTCCACTCTAATACACTTAACCCCCTCTCAGTTCACTTTTGGTCACATGTCACTTGCATATTTGTCTAATTTTGTTGGATGTTACTTTAAGTTTTTATTGATTAAAATTATTTTCATTATCGATTAATCTACTGACTATTCTTTTGATTAATGTAAAAAAAAAAAAAAAAAAAGTGAAAATAACTTATAACATTTTCCTTCACTCAAATAGATAGCTTACAGTATCTTCTATTGTTGCACCAGCAGTTACCGTCATGACTTTTGTGCTTGACAGCAGAAGGTAGGAAGCAGCTTGCGTGGAAGTAGCTAACAGTAGGTTTCCTGCTAAACATTAGCTCGACAACTTTTGAACTTAGAAAATTTAACTTTCTAATGTTATCATGCTAGTATTTTACATTACATATTTTAACTGTCAGCATGTTAATTTACATGCTAACTTGCTAATGTTAGCATTAGGTGGTTGTTAACGTCTCGTATGCTACACCCATGTGTTTACACAGTTTGCGAACTGGCGTCTCTTGTACCCTCCTCATTCACTGAGAAGTGTGACTGCATGTTAAAGACTAAATGAATGAATGAATGCATGATTGAAATTGTTTGATTGTGATGTCTCACTGTTTGAGACATATTGCCCACAAATGACTTATCTCCACACCCAGCCGTTGGATGCTGTTCCCGTCAACTGCTGCAAGTTCCAGTAATTGGCCTTATGTTTCATGCACGCTCTGCAGACCATCATGCTATTATTTGTCCTCCCGCAACCAAATTTCTCCAAATTTGTATTTTGTGAGAACAGATTCCTGCCAAAAGAATAAAGTGTTGGTGATTACAGTAGAACAAACAAAAGAGTAAGTGAAAACAGATTCTGGCTGTGATGCAGAGAAGTTGTTTACAATAGGGGGTTTATGAGCACTGTTATGATCTGGAGGGTGGTTTGATTTCCCCTGTAGGTTGTCCCTGAACGTACTTTTAGTGCTGTATGGCACTAAACACTGTTTATGGTGCCTTTAATCCTTGTATCAGATTGCCGATCTTGCAATACACTGAGGGAAAAGAACTTACTGTCTTTTACTTTATGACTAATGT
>NW_019525039.1:711834-749488 GCF_002814215.2 Seriola lalandi dorsalis
AACCCCCCCCCCCCCCCCCACCTCAAGGGTTTCAACTTAGAAACAGAATTATAGTAATCCTCTGTTGCATATCATATTAGAGGGGTCTTACAGAAATGAAATGGGTAAAAGGAAAGTGAAATATCTCTCACATCCTCAAACTTTGAATTTATTCAGGGTCTCGTCACGTAAAGCTCATGTTTACTTTGATTAGCAACACTCAGTCAGAAAGAACTGTGAATGGGTGGGATTGTAGCGTTCTGCTGTTGTGTCTGTCTCACAAGTTTCACGAGTGTAGCCTTGATGATCCGTTTCAGACTGCCACTGCAGCCTGACTGAGAGTGACAACACACTGATGAGAGAGTTAAACTCTTGACTTCTGAGGCAGAGGCCAGTCTTCTACAATAATATTTTTTGAGTTGTGATTATCAAAGCCACGACCTCGAGATTTGATGCCAAGGAATTAAGGAGGTTAACAAGTAGAACAACTTCTGAAATACTTGAGAAGGCACTAAGATAAGTGATATGAGGAAACAAGAATTTTAATTGTCCCTACGGAGTGGAGGGCTGTGTGGATGACCGACTGCCAACCACTGAAGGATTCTTGTTACATGTGGTGGAGTTATTAGTTCCTGTCTGTCCCTCATTAAAAGAACATTTTAGCGGTATGAGTTACAAAATACCTTGACCAACAAAACCATGCTCTTAGTCAAATAATGGGAACTAACACAGTAAGCAGCGATACACAACATCCTGTTGTTGAGGTGAGTTGAGAGGGGGTTCAGCAGTTTCAGTTCATGTTTTAGACCAGTTTGGTTGTGTTAATCTGTGTGAGTTATATATATACAGTGTGTATATATGTATGCATTAAGTAAAGAATACAGCTTTATTTTCAATCTAAACATTGTGAGGTTAGATGAGAGAAAGTCCTCAAAAGCATCAAAGACAAGACATGTCCATTTTTGTCTCTGCATCAAATTGATTTTTTTTCTTTTACTTAACAACATAAAATACCAAGTAAAGGTATATATGTGTTGTCAGGTCAGTGTTGTATTAAAAAGACAATGTCATGTTGTTTTTCTTAAGCATTAAAATAACCAGGGGACTTGTCCCACATACACAGTTCATTTGAGGTCATTCGGTGTAATAAGATCAAGAAGCTATTTTGAATTCTTATCATTGTCAGTGACGGTCTGTGACATCATCAAAAGGACCCATGAAGAGCCCTGTGGTGCTGCAGCAAGGTGAATTTATCTCTTTTAACTATCTGATCATTTAACATTTTCATGGTGTGGTGACCTAAGTTACAAACCCACGTCATTCAGTGAAATGCCAAAGAAAAAAACCCTTTTATTCTTAGATTTTTATAAAAATAAGTAAATGCTGTGAATAGTTGTAATTAACTTTATGGGTCAAGGTTATTGTTTGATATGGGTGGCCAGTTGATAGCCTGCAATGCTGAAATAGAGGTTTTGTCATTGAGTGTAATTCCACTTCTGTGTTACACCCCAGTGTCATTACACAGAATGACAATATTCCTATATACTTAACAATTTTGGCATCTTATCTATATTTCAGCTATATAAGAGTCATTTAATACTGACAAATATGTTTTAAGCTTGATAAAATATTAATATTTTCATGCATTTATATATATTTTTGTCATTGATTTTTATAGATGTTCCCAAACAGAGTTGCAAGGCACAGACAAAAAATTGTATCAAAACTAATTTAATGATCTAGAATAATATTAAAAACAGTGCTACAATAGGAACAATGTCGAAGCCAATTCTCGCCATCTTTTTTGACAAAATTTCATTTAGAGTAACAAAACATTGTCATTGAGTGTAACAGATATATTTATGTAAAAATGAAAACAATAGAATATATACTATAAAATATACTTGTGATTAAACTAAATTTTATTGTATTTGTAAATGTAAAATTTTAATATTACAATTAATTAGTGTTTTAATATATAATTTAATTTCCGTTGCTCTTAATATGTCTCATAAAATTATTTTGAGTATAAACGTATGACAGCCATTATGTTTTTGCTTGGAAAATATTAAATGTAGTATTACACTTTTTTTTTTTTTGATGCTTTAAAATGCCCTTGTTGTCTTTGACGCAGTACCAGCTTGGTTAGTAAACTTGAGTGTGCTGTGTGCAGTCACCTCGTGTTGTCTTATAGGAGATTTCTAGGTATCAAAGTCTTCAAATTTCAAACAGATGCTATTTTAGGCCACTGACATGCGAAAATTGCATAATACAGCTTTAAGGTGCTTACGGTGTGTGCTTCAGTTTCATAGAGTTTCCATAACAACAGTGTAATGTTTCTTGACAGCCATCTTAAGTGTACCAGCTAGTGGAAAAAAAAAACAAAAAAAACAAAAAACACTTGAGACTGCTGATTTGTATGTACAAGTCCCAGTCTGTTCATTTGAAGGCTGTGGTGCAAACAATCTAAGTGTGCATCTCATAAAGACTATCTCCCTCCTCTTCCATCACGGTTCACCCTGCTTTCACTTTCCAGGTTTTACAGCCCTGGAAAGGCAAACAGGGGGCAGATGTGCCGGCTCTTTAAATAGACCTAAAGAGGTCTTAACAAGCGGTCTGCTCAGCTCCACTTAATGTCCAGCTGCCCCTCACGGCCCCCTTTGAAATTCCTGAAATCAGGTACAATTACTGACATTTTTTTGTTTATTTTACTAAGCCATAGTCCCTGTCTATTTTTGCACAGCCAGCTTGTTTTTGGTGAGTGGTGAAGACATTGTGATTTTAGTCCTGAGCCTTTTTCCGTAGCTTCTCCAGGCTGCATGGAGTCACTGACATGATTCATCCCATATTGATCACTATTGTGCTTATTTTTCACTCTTGAGGTTGTTGCTTCCTGACCCAAAATGCACCTTTTGTTTGGCGCTAACACACTGTTGAACACTTCCCACACACCATTTCTTTTCTCGGTGTGCACGCTTGCGTGTATTCGTGTGCGTATGAAACGCTTTCATCCCACAGCTTTCTCTCCTGAGGACGATCCTGTGCCACAATCCCAGAATTCAAAGTGGGGGAGTGTTGAGACACACTGTAATGCATACAGGCACAAACACAGATATATATATATATATATGTATGTGTTTACATGATGAAATATCCATATAGACACACAAAAATGCATCCTCTCCCTGTGCAATAATTAGCCCTTTCTCTCATCTTTACTTCTTTTCTAAAGGCTCTCCTTTGTGTGTGTTTGTGTGGGCATGTGTGTACTTTTTGTTTTCTTACAAATTATTAGAAAGAAGGACTTTGTCTGCAAAAGATACAGATGTGACAGAAAAAAAGACCTGAAAGAGACAAATACAAGAGTGAGAGATGAGACCAGAAATGTCTGAAAAAGATCTTGATAATGGTTGCTGATGGGCTTTGAGGGTCATATACTGGTATGTTGCTGGTGTAGTAAGGTTGGTTGTGCCATTTTGTTGTAGTCTTCCTGGATCAGAGATCATCACTGGCATCTGTTCAATTTTAATCAGGCCATCAAAACACCAGCAAACACCTTATGCTGGTCATGGCTTTTTTTCCTTTCTCTGCAGCAGTTCCACACAGAAGGTTTTGACTCTCTATTTTGAATTCAAAAAGGCTTTTTAACAAACAAGACACAGCAAACTTCATGTGGGATAACTGACAGATAAAAGGGCAGCAACAGTGGCAGAATACAGATGGAGAGTAAACCACAAACAAAACATAATGCATTTTACAGTAGTGATATGACTCTTCTGTAGACACTGAAGCTTATGGCAGTTTAAAACCTCAGTATATTATCAAAACTCATTATGGAGACTCCTGCAAATGCCATCAAAGGAAGACTGTCTTTTTGGAAAGAAGAAATAATACGTTCTTCCCTCGTAAAATGAAGCCAATGCAATACGCTCAGGTTTTTTTTACTGCAATAGCCTTACTCTGTCTGCTCAGACCAGTAGCGTAGTAGCTGATGTTAGCTAATTTTATCAACTTTAGATGGATATTGCTGTTGCAAACAACATTGCTGAGCAAGTCTGCTGACCTTATGACTATTTTCTACATATGCCTGCCTTGTACCACTGAAGAGGATTTTTTTTTTTTTATGGCTTTTCCCTTGCTTTGTTATCTCTGATTGTGAATCAATTTCCTGTTGAACCTGACCGTCTGAACCACAGTATAAGTGATGGCCTCTTTTTTTTTTAACGCCTGTGTGTCCCGGCTGGAGGCAGTATGTTTCCGGTTTGTCCATCCATCCCGTTCTCATGAACACGATATCTCAGGAACATCTGCGGGAATTTTGTCAAATTTGGCACAAATGTTTGGGATGAACTGGTTAGAATTTGGTGGTCAAAGGTCAAGGGTATTGGCCATAACTGAAGTATTCATACCCCAGTTATGATAAAATACACATAATACCTTTTATTCAATTCTTTCAAAGTCTTCTCTACATTGATTACACGAGTCTGGACAGACATGTATATAAACTGTAACTTGTCTAGCTGGTAGAAGCATACAATCACCAGATGGCAATTGTAGGTATGGTAATGATACTGATGTTCTATATAACTGTTGACATGTTGATACTAAAATAAAACATGTACAGCAGCGCCTTTATCAGTTTGACAGTGAAATGGAAAGAAAGAATGAGACGGTGAAATTGAGCCAAACCAGCGTTTAACCTTTCCCTTTGGCAGGAATGTTTTGCAGGGTAATTAATAAGATATGGTTCTGTCTTGTCTCTATCTAACTCCAAACATTTTTTCCTTCCAACTTCCTTCCCCTCTTGTCCCCCTAGTGATGTCATCACACACAGCTACTCACACACACATCCAGATCCACACACTCACACACGCTGGCCACGAATCAACATGCAGATATTTTGGAAAAAGCTGAGTGATTTCCTCGAAATAAAGGGGGAAGAGAGGCATTGCTGCTGGGCTTCTTCGGCCTTAATAGGGGTTTGACGTCAGTGGGAGTTGAAACTGGACTGAGATGCATATTTCTGAAAGCTTCACTCAAGAGGGCTTTATAGAGGACCTTTTGCATTCCCTCATTTTGCTGTTTCAGTGAAGTTGATCACATGTGGCAGTCCATCTGGGGCCCATAGGTTTGTGCTCGGCAAATGTTGTTATTGGTACATTGTGCAGTGAACCTGAAGTGTAAAACCATCAAAGTTAATGACATCGCAGTGTGGTATTTTGTTATTATATTCATCTGATGGAGTTTGATGATAGTGTAAAAAATGCATTAGTAGTCTGTTATTCTTTATTTTTTAACCTGTTAAAAACATCCAGAAATTCCTCAAATGATGTTTGATTTCATGTCAGTTAATCATTTTACATTAATTTACTGATAAAAACACACTGGCTTTGAAAACCATTCTATATTGATACTGGCTTTCCTTTGCTTTGTGTGTGTGTGTGTGTGTGTGTGTGTGTGTGTGTGTGTGTGTGTATACTGCACCGATTGAGATTTATTCCTGACCACCTTGCAAGCCTAGATAACATTACGTAGTCAGCTAGATGGATTAGTATTAACCTTGTGGTTGTCATTGTGCATGAATTTACTGTGTCTGTTTCGGGGATTGACCCTAGTCATGGGTGTGTGTGAAAAGCACATTTGCAGCATGTTTGCAGACGGATGACGCAAGCAGCTGGTCGGGGAAATGGGAACCAGTCCAGAGGGCTGAACCGTATGCTGAGCTTGAACGTCAAATTCCCTTCTCTATTTGTTTGTCTTTGCTGTTTCTTCACTGGGTGGCTTCAAAGCTCAGAGTGGAGACATGTGGGGAAGGAAAGAAAGTAGGATGAAAGGGATTCATAAAGAGAAAGAAAGATAGGGTGAAATAAATGAGTTACAGCCGTCCTAACAACATTGACAGCTGGGAGGAAGTAATTTGTAGAAAGCGGAGGTGGTGCCAAAAAGAAAGTTGGCCTCTAGTATGGTATAGAACTCAGTGCATGTTGAGTACATTTCCACCCCCGGTATGTTGGTATGGACAGAAAGCTGGAGGGGAAGTAAGCTCTTTGTTTTCCAGGGATCACAAAGCAATATTGTGTGTAGAAGACATATGCAAAGTTACAAATCAAACAAAAATAAATAGAATGTGTTTTAACCAAGTTCTTCCTTAGTACAACCACATTTTTGATTTAAAAACTACTAAATTACAGACCCAGATTCCTGCCATGGGCTTAAAAATGAGTAAAATTACAAACTCCTCTACTTTTTACAATCTTAAAGGTCCCATATTTTATACTTTTATGGTGTTTTGTTTATATGTGTCTTGATGTCTATAAGAAGAAATATTTGTTTTAAGAACCCAAAACATCAGTGTATTTTTACAGCTCTTCTTTTGGTCTTCTCTCTGGAGTTCTGGCAACACCAAGTCTGTTTTCTGAGCAATCAAATAAAAATATAGCAGATTTCAGGTAAACACTAGGTAAACACAAGAAGGTTGGATGCTGCGTCCAGATAGGCCCATAGCTGAGGATGGTGACTTTTTTGTTGTGACATCACAAAGTTACAGAAGTCCTGATGCCTCATTTTAAGATACAGGCCGTGTGCATTTTGTCTGTGAATTGCACACTTTGATGCTTTCATAGTAGTAATATAGCACTTCTACAGCTTCTTCAGATAGCTAAATCCAGACGGTTGGTGTGTTGGTATGTCCAGAGAAAGGAGAAGTGAAGCTGGGAAGTTCAGATAACACAATAATATCAAGCAGTAGCCTTAATAAGTTTTGGTTGTGAGTCTGCTAAATGACTCAAGGTTTTATCCACCACATCAGTCACTCCTGACACCAAAAAAACAAATGAAAGTGGGAGAAATTAGAAACAGTCAGTTCAGAAGTAACTGTTTATGTGTGGCTTGTTTGTGGTTATCGAGCTGCAGTCACTTGGCATAAAAGTAAAACAGTGCGTGTGAAGTTTTGATGCTCTGTTTGAAATTATGATCAAATTTATGAAGCCACAAATTGGTTCAGCGTCATGGAAAGTCAGTTATGGGTGTGGGCACATACATGTAGCTGCCTTCAGTGGTGTAGTGTCTTTGTGTGTAGCTGGGTGTGTGTGTGAGACGGAAGCAGTTTGTTTTATTTTTTCACTCCAAACATTTGGATATTATCAACTATTAATGTGACCTAAATGACAGACTTACAATAAATAATTTGAAAGATTTTATTTATTCAACACAAACATCTCTTCATTATATAAAGAAATTATTTTAGGATAACATTCTCAATTTGTTTGTTTTTTCACAGTGGCACAGATGAAATTCACGCTCTCAGCAAAATGGTTTCTGCTTGTTAGTCCTTTTGATTGATATTGCTAAATTTTGTTTTAAACAAGTCTTTTTTTTTTTTTTGAAAACCTCATATAAACACCATTGTTACATAATCCCACTACAAACATTTTCCTCACACCACAAAAAAATCTTACTGTCAAACATTTATGTATTACTGTCCAGAAAAGTTGAGGCAAAATGTGGGAAATTGTGTTTGTGGTAAAAGTGCTTTCCTGTCACATCATTTCCTTTTTGTTTAAGGCCAAACGGGGATGCCCATATTGTGCAAATGTGTTTGTTGATATACAGTGGTTTGTGTGTGACTGGCCTCACTAGGTCAGAGTTCATACATTAGTATAACTCTGAGCTTCCTGCATGCTGTTTTGAAAACTGTGTCTAATATGTGTAGTTCAAATGCTCATTCTGTTTTTTTCTCCTTTTTAATATTGTTTTGAATACTCACCTGTGTTTCTGATGTCCTCGGCCTTGGATCAATGGTCCCAGTTAGCGACACTGTTATGGAAACACTGTTAGTTTTCCTCTAGCCACACACACACACACACACACACACACACACACACACACACACACACACACACACACACACACACACAGAAGGTCAAGGGCATTCAGACAGAGGCCTTTTAGCATACTGTACCAGTGCTAGCTGCTAGCTCAACAATCTTATACAGTCTCTCATAGACTTTCTGTCATCAGTCTTTGAGAAAAAATGAACTGTTGTCCTGGGGTTTAAAAAAGGATCTACTGCACATGCTATTAAGTCTGAACCTGAGATGATTTTAAGGTTAACAACAGTTGATTTAATTAAAAAGCTAGAGTTCTGATGAAACTTTTCCAGCGCGCCAGTGCATATATGCATTATTATAAGTATCTCTCACTTATCCATGATGATCAACTTCTTCTTCTTCTTCTTCTTCTTCTTCTTCTTCTTATTTTTTGTAATAAATCTGTTAGGTTATTTATTGTTATGTTTTGCCATTTTTACAACATGGCACAAACAATAGTACATGAGTATCCCCTCCCTTCCGGCCCCATAGCAGAGATAAACAGGAAGTGTTGGTATTAAGAGACCAATAAATATACAATAGATTGTGGGGAGCTTCATTGTACAAAAACAAAGCAAACAGAAATGTAGCTGCAAGCAGTAATACGTGAGATCCCTGTATGTCACATGTCGCACAGATGGCACGATCAGATCACACTCAGAAATTGCATAAATATGATGTGTGAAGTATTTGTTGGTTGGTTCAGTGCTGTCCAATCCAAACACATTTTTTGATGTTGGGATTGGGGTTGGGGGGTTGGGGGGGTGTGGCTGGGGGAGCCGATAAATCGGTCGGTAAATTTGCCACATCAAGTTTGCAGCAACTGATCAGGCCTCTTCAGTATGTCAAGCTGGTGATGAACAACCCGTGTTAGTCTAAGGCTTTGGCAGAAATATGAAATTAATAATAATATTACATAACATTGCCTCTCTATTTATGTGGTGATATCTTGAATTCTACCCAACTTGTCATTGTGTCCAAATTCCTCTAAGGCCTGAGCAGATGACAGCCATGCATCATGAGTAAGATTACATTAAATACTATTCTAATTTGGATAAATATGTACTGTGAAAAACTGAAATCCTTCCAGTATGAAGAACAAGCTTAACAGGCTCTTACTGGGCTCATTCTGCATATAATCATTTGAACTGGGCCTAAAAGACCTTCACATCTCCAAAGACATTGACATTTAAAAAAAAATTCAAAGCAGTCTTTTCACCTGTGATTACTGAAACCAACATTTCCTTTTGTAGAAATGATGCCAGGCTACCGCTGGCTTTAAATGCAGAGCCAGCCATTAAGTAATAAATGTCCCTAAAGTGATTTACAAGGCCTGAAATGTCTTGTATTGGCTGCCTTTCTGGCCACAGCACCTTGTGCCTCTATCTCTCTCTCTGCTGCTTCTCTTTTCCTCTCTTTCTTTCTGACAAACACATACACACAAGTGGTTCACAGGCACCAACTTGCACTTCTCCAGGAAAACAGACTTCTGCAAACCTGTAATGTAGTTGTGTTTAGTTGCTTAAATCCATTGCAGTCCATTTTAATCCTTTTATTCCAGTACCAATCTTCTCTGTGGCAGTTCCTCTTTTGTTTCTTTTTCTCCCTCTGTCTATCAGCCTCATATATGGGCCATATCACAGCAGGACTGTAAGTACTTCATACCTTCAGTGGTTGAAATGTCACTCTTTGTGGATGGTTTTATATATATATATCTATATATATATCTATATATATATATATATATACTGTATATTGAGAGAGAGGGCGAAAAGTTGTCAGCATTAAGAGTTTTTGCCAATTAGGGGCAGCAAAACATCAGCAGAAGCTGACAGATACACTGCTACCATTCTACACAGCTTATAAAGTTGTTATGGCTAATGCTAATGGAAAACAGTTACCTTTTTCTGCATCCAGCAGATATAAAACGACGAGCTGAGTGGAGGTTCAAGGTGTGTTTGTGTATTCATTTATAGAACATCGTTTTTCCAAAAACAAATGTGGTGAAATTCCATCTTAAAATTTTCAATTTTTTTATTAATTTAGTGAGTGAGTGAGTGAGTGAGTGAGTGAAGTTTATTTTTAAAGCACATTTAAACACCGCTTTAGCTGACTTCTAATTTTTATTTCGAAGTGGTTCCACAATCATGAAGCAGCAACTGCAAACGTTGTGTCACCTTTTAGTTTTAATCGTGACTGTGGGACATACAATAGAGCTTTGTTGTCAGATTTAAGAGACCTAGGGGCTGAGTGCCAGTGAATAAGGTCTGTCATATAAAACGGGGCTAGACCACTTAGAGCCTTGAAACCAATTTGGAAAGTCTGAAATTGGGTTCTAAAGTGAAAACAGGGAGCCAATGAAGAAAGGCTCACACTTTTTAGTACTGCTCAACATCTTTGCAGCTGCATTTTGGACCACAGGCAAGTTAATGAAGACCCAAACAGAGAAGGCCCAAACAGAACTGGCTTGAGTTTGGAAATGATTCTTAACTGATTGTAACTATTTTTGACAACAGAACTTATTCGTTCATCAAGACAGAGTTCAAAATCAAAGATAATACCCAGCTTTTTCCCGTGAGACATATGGGGTGAGGATATCTAGCTTACTATTGAATTTGCCTCTGGACTTGGAGTCACCACAGATACTCATTTCAGTTTTGTTACTGTTTAGTTGATGGGATTTTTTGCTATCGAGCTTTTAATGCCCTTGAAACAGTCCAGGAGAGGTTGAAGAGAATCCCAAGATTTCAGTGGGAGGTAAAGTTGTGAATCATCAGTGTAGAAGTGACAGTAGATATTATACTTCTTCATAATGTTTCCAAGAGGGAGCATGTACAGGCTGAATAGAACTGGCCCAAGGATGGATCCCTGAAGGACCCCATAGGTGACTGAGGCAGAGGAAGGGGAAAACTGCCTAGACCTATGGCCAACAGAAAATATGTTTGAGATTTAAACTAGTTTAGTGCTGTACCCTCAATACCAACCCACTAAATCTTAAGTGCATTAGGAGACCTTTAAGTGCTAAGTACTACTTCAAATAGAAGAGTCCACAGGGAATAACAGATCATTTGTAATATTTAACAGTTGTTTCAGTGATGTGAAGGGCTTTGAGCCCCGATTGAAATGGATCATAGACCTTGTTGGTATTTAGGAATGGTAGCAGTTGTGACAGGGAAATTTTCTCCATTATTTTTTTAAACAAATGGTAATCTAAAGATGGACTGATAGTTATCTAAGCATCTTGGTTATGATTTTGAAGGAGAGGCTGGACAATGGCATATTTAAAATGTGGGGACAGTGCCAGAGGCTAAGCAAGAGTTAATAATAACTTGAATGCTTGGACCAATTAAATAAAAAAAATCCTTTATGGTAAGGGAGGGCACCATGCATGCCTATGTGCCTCAACCCAGAAACCAGTTCAAATTGATTAAAGGTAGCTGGGCCTCCTAAGTTGAGCTAGATGCACATAAGCTTTGCTGTGGATCATGAATGTTCTTTCATGAACACCTCATGACTACCTTGTGTTTTCAAAATTTCAGAGTCACATGGTCTAAATGCAGTCTCAGTGGCTTATCCACTGTAAATCACTGGGGAAACATTGGTCTTGGAATGGAGACATACTTGTGAATTCTATTTTTTCTGTTACTCAGCAGTATGTCAGAGGGGCTTTGTACGCAGCAATGTCTCGCTGTGCCTTGACGGAAATGTCTGAGATTCTTAATCAGTTTTCACTCCAAGACAGCTGAGAGAAATGTGCACAAAACATCCCTCACTCACACACACACACACACACACACACACACACACACACACACACACACACTCTCACACACACACACACACAAAGTCTCCCTGTGTCTCATTCTCGCTCACACGTTCAGACAGTCGTCTCCCCTCAGGGAGCCACTGCAATGGACACTCGGTAAGGAGAGCTCTATTGATCTACCTGCAGGTGGGTGAAGGAGACCCCATTACTGCTTCAATAACACACTCTCCTCTGTGTCAGCTTGCCATATAGGCTCCGCAGCCCTCGGCCTGTCCTGTCACACGGCCTGTGTGGTGCACAGCATTGCATGTGTCTGATACTAAGATCAGTGTTGTCATAGTGCAGTGGCTTACCGAGGCAACTCACCTGAATTACACACATCTGCTGGTACTTATCATCAACATGTTACTACGTTTCAAGAAAATCTCAAGCAAACCGTAGTGAGGTTTTATATATTACATTTTTTTTCTCAAACTATTTTCTCCCAAGGCTTAGATGTCTTTACATCTCACACAGAGGTGCTGACAGACATGACACTTTCCTGCATGCCAGTGTAACCCAGTGTTGGAAGTACTACTTTAATTCACATTCACAAGGCCTTTTTATTTTTTGATGACATTTCAAATGTCAGTTTTTAAATGGAAATAGAGCTTGTGCAACTTGTAGTTTACTTCTGTGAATGGAGGCTGACAAGGCCACTCTGTTCCATTAAACACATCTGTTGTACTAATGCATGATGGGAAAGGAACTGAAATGAGACTGGTGGGTTCATTCATTTCATATTTTCTATCAGTGCTGTTTTCAGGTGATTTTGATGCCAAGACTAAATGAATGCTCCAGAAGCCAAGATCACTGCTGTGTTGTGATTTTTTACAGAATCATTCAGTATTATCTCAAACATTTGCTCGGAATGACCATGGAAATCCCAGATTAAAACGTTTGGACTAGGGGATTTGGATGTAATAGGGATCATGGGATTTATTTAACCCAAAAAATAAAGGCAAATGTTTACATATATGTGGTCTATGAGGGCAGAGGCAACTAACAAGGAGTCCAGTCAGGACTGAGAAATGTGGAAAACAGGGAAGGGAGAAAAGGGGTGTGTTACCGTCACAAAATTATCTTGTTGCGCAACATTCCTGACATACTGTATCCCTGCTGACTGTCATTACTTTGGGCCCAGAAAGGTCTTTGTTTGTGTGTGTGTGCCTGCAGTAGTCTGCTTACTTTTTGTTGTTCACTGTTATTTTGATTTCTGATTATTAGTGTTCAAGGTAATGATCTGGCAAGAAAAAAGAACGGAAAAAGTTACTTACTGTTGTCATCACATTCTTCACTTCGATGTTCAGGCTTGCTTTCCAGTACCTTTCCTCACCTCTGACCTTCACGCATCACCATTACCATGGCAATCACCATCAACCTCCAATTAGCCAGTTCCCGGAAAATCAAGTCATTCTTTCCTTCCCGGAAAGCTCTGTGGAGTTCCAAAAGAAAGAAAGAGGGGTGATTTGGAAACGCTGTGGTTCCCATGTTGATATACTGCCAAATGAGCTGTTTTCTATGCTTCTACTGTTCCGGAGGCTTCAGGCCTTTTTATTCCGTACTCTTTGGCTGATTTGTTTGTGCTCTCTAATGTGTTTGTGGCTCCGTTACCCAGGCAGTGGGTTTGTAGCTCAAAATTTTGAAATGGGTTTGGTCGCTCAAGATGAATCATTATCTGCCTCCTTGCTCTGCTTCTTCCTGTGTGGTCTTCCTCTCACTTAGTTATGGTGAGAAGAAAAAAATGATGTATTCATATTTTTCATTTGCAATTAGAGCATTTGCTCATGTCAAAGAAATCAATGGCTGGTGTAAAATATCAATAACCATCCTGAGTCTTAAACGTTATTGTTTCGGTTGTTTTCAGCGATTCTGTCAAGACATTGATATAAAAATATCACTCTTCCATAAGGAGTTACTATAATATGTACTGATTAGTACATCACTTATAATACACAGCAGATCACTTTGGTGTTCATGATATGGATAAAATCCTCTATCAAATATCAATCAATTATACAATCATTTTATATCTTTATATATGTCGATACTGATTAGATTTTCTAGAAAATCAGTTGAATAACAGCTAATGGCTAAAATAATCAAACAGGAATGTCCAGCAAGATTAAATACCCGATCTACCGAGGCACGTCAACATGTAGGAGCGAAGGAAACAGTATTGTCAGGTTAATTAGTGGTTTTTGGCAACAATGTGCTGAAGTCATGGTTATGAAAATTTTGGAAAAAGATTTTCATATTCATTTAAGCCTGATACATGTCAAATGGCAGCAGTATCTGCTTTCATAATGTTGGGGAAATTGGCATTGGTTTTCTTCTTGTAGCTTTCCTGAAACAAACAAGCAAATGATTAATCACTTAGGTGATCTTTTTTTTTTTGTTGTAGCAAACATTTTTGCCAAACATTTATTAGTCCCAGCTTCTTAATTGTGAGGATTTTCAGTTTTTCTGTGTCACAAGTGTGTTCAAAGACATTATGTATGAACACCTTTGCATATCTGGCAAAAATGCAAGTCACAGTTTCCTTAGGAAATTATTTAGACCACACACTTATATAATTAAATATATAATAGATAATTATTTGATAAATAATAATTATCTCCAATAGTTCAATCAGTTTCATTTTTGTATTGGTTTTGATTAATGAACTGTTTCCCTTGTTTAATATAATAACCTCGGCTTAAGCATTTTAATAATGCAGTGCTAGGGTAAGAGTACAGGTCTGCACGGTTGTTATTATTCATGTGTTAATTGATCATAAACTCTTCATAGATAAGTGTTGCTCAGGGAAGAAATGGTTTTGAATAAAATACCTTCAGTGGTTTATCAAAGTGTGTGTATGTGTGAGCATGATTCTATCAAGCCCATGTGTCTCTATACTCTGTCTGTCCATCTGTGTTACTGTCTGTGTGAACTCTTATCTCCACTGCCTTCCTGAGACCCCACCTGTCCCATATTTTTCAAAGATGCTTTTTTCCCCCCTCTCAATGCCGATGACTGCTGACATTTCCTTGTTAAATTCCACAGGGAACATCTAAGCGTACGAGCGTGTAGCTAAAGAAAGATGTCCCTGTGTTATCATACGTACAGACTTATTTTTACTCAACCTCCTGCTCTTTACACACAGACCAGATTCTGTGCCCACATTCACGTAGATGCACACCAGGGTGGAAGCTTATTTTTACAACTGTGTGTGCTGGGATCACACAGAGAATCTCGACTATGTTTTTCGCCTCCCCACAGACACTCTTGTACTTTGAGATACCATCAGTTGGCGCTTTCTGTGTATTGTAGGACTTATTTTGTGATGCTTTAATTTGCTTTATGTGGTGTAGAGCTTTAATAAATGATTATTCCCTTTTTTTCGATTATGTAACTAATCATTGTAAAAAAAAAAAAACAATCTCGGAATGGCTTGGTCACATGGGTGAACTTGTTGCATTCAGCTGTGGCTAATAAATGTAGATGGGAGGAGAAATAACAGCAAGAGGAAGGGCTTTTTACAAGTAAAGTGAGAACACCATTAGTCTCATTGCTACATTGCATTCTGGGCTCTTGAGGATACTGCCATCACTGCATTTAATGGGGAATGTAAGATATCCATTTGTGCATTCTCATATTCTAGTTTACAATCCATGTCGTCTCTTAATCTGTTATTCAAACTGAATAACTGCACTTCACCCGGCACATGTGCAATCATTGTGCTGCCAGAGGATTCACATTTCTACGTTTTTTTTTTTTTCTTTTTTTTTTTTTTTGCCAGCAGCTGCTCAGCAACACTCTCCACCTGTCAGGAGACTGTCAGGCTTGAGTCCAATTTAAACAGGATTAGATTCACAGTGGCGGGCTCTGTGATTCTAATTATTATCAATCCATCCACAATTGTAATCCGCTATGCATCTGCCATGTCAAATGTAGAGCAAATTACCTGCTGGTTTTCAGGGAACCCTGAGGTCGTCTCCTAATAGCAGGGCAATCGAAATGACCTCTCTGTGATGCAGAAATGCATTGTATTTACAGCGGACACCATATCGTGCCACCGGCATCTGTGTTGGCTGTGATGATTTAGGTTTCACTTCATGCAGTGTTAACCCAGGTTATGAATGACTGCACCCACTTTCTCTGTCTGAGGAAACTGTAACTGTCCAAGGTACTGAAGTGTGTTTATAGCCCAAGTGGTTGGCCTTGGCACATGAGACACACATACACACACACACACACACACGCACACACAGTCACACTCCATTGTAAGAAATGCTGACATCAACGTTTCATTGAGCTTTCAGCTAACCAGCTGTGTCCTGAAGTACAGCATTGCTTACTGCAGCCAGAGGTTAATGTTGTGTGTGTGTGTGTGTGTGTGTGTTTGTGTGTATGTGTGTGTGCTCGCGTGTGTACATGCGAGAGAGACTTTCACACACCTTGCCCTACTGCTTTTTTTCCATTTAGTGAAAAGCATCTGCAGGGCACAAGATGCAGTTGCTCATCGCTATAGGCACTGGCATGTTAATGTGTACGTGTGTGTGACATAGAGATGGTGCTTGTGTGCAGTTGTGTGTCATTTTAGACATTTTAGACTTAATTATAGCTTAATACAGAGATACTCCCTCAAACTGCTGTATCTAAAGAATAAAGAAGTGCATTTTTTCTTATTCTCCCATCATACCATCCACCATACTACCCATATGGTTAGTGAAACCTGTCTCCTCAAAGGACTAACCCAACCTACAATATCTACTTTCAGTTTTATTGTAGACAGTTTATCAAGATGGACAGGGGAGTACATACAGCATACATCCTAAAAAAAAAGTGCATATTTTGTTTTTAATGTCAGATGGAGAAGGTTTGTTTTAGAGTGTACATTGCTGCTCAGTGTTTCAAGAACAAAGGGAAGAAATCCTAAAGATTGAGGGATAAAATGGATGAAGAAGAAGTTAAAAAACATACCCAGAAAAGGTCAATCTGTGGATTCAAATTTTAGAGAGATGAGATGATGAAAGACAGAGAGAAAGCGATTGAGTTGCAGAAAATATGTCCATCCTTTTAAAAGGCCAAGTTAATGTACTGAGGCTGAATGCAGTTATTGAAGCTGCTAAAACACGCAGGCATGTCTTTATGCAACAGAATAGCTAATTCTACACAGTATTTAATCCTCGCTTTCAGCTTCTGCTCCATCTTCTCTTCTCCTCTGCAGTGAGCTTCAGACCACAAACCACAGAGAGCTGTATGATTGTTGGTGCAGCACCCAAGGGAATACTTCTGTCAATCCAGTGGCAGAATTTCTTGACTTACAACCCATTATTGAAATATTTAGTGGCCTTTTGCAAAATGCTGAGAGTAGTGTTTATTCTGTCAGTTAATGGCAGTTTAATGTGCATTGTATATCCCCCAGCTTCCTCGCACACTGATATCTGCCGCAACATATGTTTAGGAAATATTTGAAAGGCTTTAAGTAGAAAAAGCAGTGCCTGAAGATTCTTACCATCATTAGCAATTATGATAAACATTTCACTTCCCCTTTGCTTGCAGGTTGTCGCTTAACTCAACTTTTTTCTTTTTCTTCACGGCTGCAGCTAACTCACTAGAGGGCCTTAAATCACGTTGGATATATACATAAAGGGGTTTCTTTAGAAAAGAGTAAAGCAGCACAGAAGCGTGATAGAACCGAGAGTTCTAGTGGAGGGATTTTATCCTTGTTCCAGTTGTTCCATGTGTGATGATGGAAACAGATGTGGGTGAATCAGGATTGTTACCAACAAAAACATACATCGAGGCACACGTTCACTCCTTCATAAATACAGTCATTAAGATTATGCACACATCTCTACGTGGTGTCAGATTGAGCCGCATGTGTGTTCAGTTTTACATAAGAATGATGTCCATTGAGATGAAAGCCTTAAGGACGTGGATTAATTGACAGCTCAGTGATGATAAATTACCCGGCTGCTCCTTGAGTTTGTCCATGTGAGTGTGCTTCAGTATGAATTTGTGCCCCAAAGTCTATAGCTATAACTATAATTAGCTCCTGTGTTGTGGTTGCCTTGGTAGCATTGCAAAGTCCTTGTGACTGCGGCTTTGTGTAAATGTGTGTGTGTGTGTGTGTGTGTGTGTGTGTGTGTGTGAAATTGCCTTAACAAGTGTGCAGTGGCATTTTTTCGCTTATCGGTCAGCTGCATAGATGTGGCATAAGGGACACATTTGGACAAAGTTACACAAGTATAAAATGCCCACACGGCTGCTCTTAGATCAGCACACGCCGCTCATCTGAACAAAAGTAGACGCACAACATTAGATTGAATAGATCCAAGGAGAGTTGTTTCCAGCAGAGCTTAATCAGTCTAATAGGAAAAAAGTGACGGTGTGTTCACATCACTAATCTTTCTTGCAGTTTATTTGTACTCTGGAGCAGTTAGTGCTTTGGTTCAGTGGGAACGGTGCCATTTAACCTCAGGTGGTGTTTCATGGCAACAATGACTCCGAGTCCTCATTCAAGAGAGCCGCAGCGCATTCATTAAGAGTGAAACCAATCCAATCCAAAACACTGGGATTTATGGGTGTTACAAGACCAGTGTTGCAGCCTGAGCAGTCGACAGCACTTCCTCAGGCTTAGGAGGCTTAGCACGGTAAAAATGTAGGCGAACTGCACCTTGGACTATTGCTCAGCTATGTCTTTTTGTTCCCACCTGGTATGAATGACAAAGTGCAGATTTATTTTTATCTCCCCTCCTGATGGATAAGGGTTAGAAAGTGAAATTCCACTGTAGTCCAGACCACGATGAACTGCAGGCGACTAAACCCTCCGAAAAAAACAGTTAGTTAGATGTTGGCTTTAGATACTTGGGACAAGGAGTATTTTTAACTTAAGAAAATTTATTTGGGCAAATGGGCAGTTTGAATAAGAACACGTTTTTCTAGGTCTTAAGATCTCTTTCTATCAGTCTCCCACGTACACATACATGCAGAACCTTACACAAAACCGGTAAGATGTGAAAGGTCAGTGCAAGTGTACCCCAGCATACCTCCTAGTTTCATCCATATAAGTGCAGCGCTGTAGACATCAAAGGTTAGGTAAAGTGGAATATAAATTGGAAGGCGGGGGTCGATTAATAGTTTTCCTCTCAGCCAGTCACTTTACTGGTCTTGTAGCTTTTAAACAGCTGTACCGGTTGAGGCAGTGCATGAGGAAAAGGCTTCAGAAAATGGAGAGGAAAGTTCAGACCTCTCAGAGCAGGAAAATAATATTGTTCTCTGGTAGATTCAGCAAGGCAACACTCAAATATGATGGATTAGGAGTATGCTGCATATGATTTTCCATTTAAAGTGAATTAATATTTGTGGATGGTGAATCCACTCGTTTGTTCCATGCACATTGACTGGAAATGTGGCACAGGTTGCATTTAACTGGTGGAAGGTAATAAGGTTACATTTAATTACAGTTGTTGATATTAATGTCAAACAAATATGCAACTGTTGCATGAATGAATTTTGTCGTATGAAATCACTTACCCGGCCCTCACTCATCTATTCTCAGAGTAATGTCAAAATTCTCAATAAAATACCAACACCAACGAGTGGAATATGTGCGCTCGGCAAAAAAATATCAAAGGGACAGACAAAGTGTATTTCAAAGTCAGGAAAATACCAATGTGTCAGTTATTTCTTTCGCTACAGTCTTTTTGTGCTGCTACGAAAATGGAGCCCACGGTCTTACTCATCACTCAGCAGCCTCAGTGGGAGCATTTGAGGGACAGATTCCCATCTCCGGGCGTTAGTTACTGAGGGATGCATTTCAATCATCTCCACATGTTCACACAGCTTAGCATGTGTGACACAGCTTCAGCACACCTGCGCTCACACTAAAGCTCTTCTGTTTATGGAACCTTGAAATCTGCCTGTGATGAAGAGCGGCGGTGAATTAATCCAGCCTCAGCAGCAACTGTTGCTCGCTTTGATAAGGATGCACGATCAGCCGGGGTGATGCTTTGTATGCCCACGGAGATTTGTTTTTCTTACTCCTTACTGGTGTCTCTTTACATTAGTAAACACCCTCTGCTTTATCTTTATGGCTTTCAGGGTAATTTTTTTTTTTCTTTTAAGGGACCTTGTGCAAGTAGGCTACCTTGTTGCCATAATAACCAGAAGTGCAATATGCAGTCTGATTTACAATTTGGGATGGATAATGATTCAATTATAGTGTAATTATTAATCTCTTCAAATTATATTATAGTATTTGTGAACGAATGTTTATTCTCAGCCACACAATTTAATTTGTACAGATTATAAAGGAATACATTTTTCCTCACCTTCCTTCCTCATTGGCAGAATTGTCGATCTGCGATCCTTTTGCGTGTTCATACAAAAATGTGATTGCCCAAGCTAAGTATCCATTAGGCCACTGTTGTCCCAATAATACACTATTGATTTCTCTCAGCTTGTCAATTTGACAAATCTTTTGTTGTGAACCTGTTTCACACCAGGGTTCATAAAGTTCACCACCTGAGATCAATCAGTTATGTATTATTGGATATCAATACAGCACTATGTCGGTGCTTTTCTGTCTTCAGTCATACAGACACAGAGTTTAAAAAAAAAAAAGAAAGAAGTTTTTAAGAGGTTGATCAACAACAAACTCAGTCGAGAGGTTGTCATTCACATGAAAACGGTCTATTCCTCACTCTCACTCTTCGCTACAATAATGTGCCTGATGCCAGAGGGTGTGACCGCGAGCACGGCTGGTGAGAAATCAACCTCAGCTGACTGGCCGGCGCTGTCGGGTTACATCGAGAATCATTAATGCGTGTAGAATTACACCACCGTGGACAGTAACACTATCTCAACTGTCATTATGCAATACCCCAGCGTGTTTCTCACAAGTACATTGCATCAGGAATGCACAGGTCAGGAGAGGGTGGCATAGACGTCAATGGATGATAAAAGTAAGAGACATAGAGATGGGGAGGGGAAGGGGGGAGGGTGGCAGGAGATAGAGGGAAGAGGAGGAAGTGTATGTATGGTCAGTTTATTATTGAACAAGTCACATAGGTCAGACCAGGTGAATTAAGGTTCAGGAGAGATGGAGGGATGTTTTCACGTGACTTACCATAACCAGGGCTGGCTTCACATCATATGGATGTTGCTGTATTTCCCATTTTTTGACCTGCAATATTGTTTATTACAACTGGTACTATTTTATTTTTCTGAAAGTTCTGATGTATTTGAATTGACACTGAATAAAATTAGATCAGAGACTAGACTAAATGCCAGTTTGGTAACTTCACACTATTTTTAACCACACACGGCCAAATATGTCTGTCATCCAACAGTAGCTCAACTGCTAATTATTCATTCAGTGTGTAAATTGCACAGCATCAGTGACACTGGCAATCTCTATCAGGAGTTGTCAGGAGGCGTGAATGAAGTTTTGAAAATCTCTGCGATTGTGATCCTTCTATCCAACAGGATATGAACACGGCAGGTTGTTTCTAAAAGAGTGGACGGTCTACTGCAGCGAGCTCCAAAATAAACCTATTATGCAGGTGTTTGCACACAGTTGGTTCGATTGGTCAGTGTGCATGTGTCTCAAACTCGTCTATAGTTCACGTAGTAAGCAGTTAATTGCTGTATTCTGATCTTGGTTTATGAACTGGGGGAAACCAGTGCGACCTGTGGCACAGTGCCAAGATGTGGCTTGAAGAACGTGGCACATGTTGCAAGAGCATGAAAAACAAAGAATAAACTGTACAGATGTAACTGTATAAATAGTTAGTGATTTCACTGAGGCCTTTTGTAGTTGCTGTGAATGCTAATTGACACCATGATGTAATGATTTATTTTTATGTTATTTTATGTATTTTGTTTTGTAGAATAAGTACAATGAAAAGATTAAGAGCTTTATCGGGACAGTTGAGATACCCAAAGTTTAAATGTAGTTCTACTCTCCTTATACTGTAGAGTAAATCAAACATTGTCCAGCTTACTGAGAAGCAAGAGAAGTTTTTGAAACACGCTGACGTCCTCACTTCTTGATAAACCTCAAATGAGGGTGATTTTCAAAAATGAGAGTCATCAGGTTGAAGCCTAAAAAAAGAAGCATGAGTAAGAGAGAGACTGTGTAAACGGAACAAGGACATAAAGACAGGGCGAGTGGAGGTAGTCAAGGAGAAAGGAAAGGAGGCATGGAAATTCAGTGTCCTTAGTCCCTGATGATGAAGTCAAACTTCAATCAACAAGGCTAAAAATAGTACATAGTACAGTAGCCCTGCTGCTACCACACACACACACACACACACACACACACACACACACACACACACACACACACACACACACACACACATCCCAGCAGGAATTCCCATCAAAGCTGCCTTCACCCATTCTGACCTTTTCATTTAAGTTATGTTCACTCACTCTCTCACTCTGTTATTTACAACCTCCCTGTGCGGTATGAACCATTCACCTGCAATCCCACACTGACCCTCTACATTCAAAACACTTTATGGATACATACGCACACAGACTCCTTTCAGATCTCCTTGTCCTGCACACATTTAGCTCAGATCACACCCTACCAGCGTTATTTACCATGAGTTGCACAGTGGCACTGTTCTTTCAAATGTGAAAATTTACATGAATTTCCACAACATGCATAATACTGCATTATTAAAGGTACGCAGCATATTGAGTGATATGCAGCCGAGCAAACATCAAAGAAACCATGAGGTTCCCAGTCGACTTGCTAAGGCTCCACGAAATAGACCTGCACATAAAACTCTCTAAAGCCACAATTTGCTACCTTAAGGGCAGATCCAGGCTAGCTGTTTCCCACTGTTTTCAGTCTTTATGCTAAGCTAACATGCTGTTTGTAGTAGCTGCGTATTTACCTAACAGACATGAAAGTGGGATCAGTCTCCTCATCTAACTCTTGGCAAGAAAGTGTATTTCCCAAAAATGGTGAGTTATTTCTTTCTGGTTATGATATTTTGAATTAATCAGGGAGTGTCCCCCAAATTGTGATGACAAATTTAGTAATGAGGTATCAGTCTTCTTATAAAAATTAAAAGAGTTGAGGTCACATCTTTTAGGATTCTCTTTTCTAACACATATGTGGTCCAGATTAGATCTGGTAAAAACAAACAAACAAATGAAAAGCCCGACAGCCCACACAGCCTTTATACTGTTCACACTAATCATAAAACGTCAGTTCTTCAGCACTTGACAGTGAGTATTAGAAACAGAAGGTATGACGCTCTCTCAGTGTTCAAGAATAGAACTCTTTGTTAGGTAAAACAATGCCGCTGAAAATGGACAGCATTATATGAGGTTGAACTGGGTGTAGACAGTCCCGCAGGTATTGAGAGCGGAAATAGGTAATTACGAGAAGAACAGTTTGCATAAGACGTATTTCCAGTGGAGGAAAGGCGATGGAAAAAGACACTAGATGCAGACATAGTTGCAAGCCAATGTGAAACTGTGGTGCATAGTCTCCGGTCTCTGTCTCTAAGCTGTCACTGTGCATCGTCTTTGTTTCCTGTCTGCTGTGGCCACTGTGCACCAATGCTGCCTGTGTGTGGAGTGTGTGTGTGTGTGTGTGTGAAGACCTCTGAGCAGCGAGGCAGAGGAGATGAAGCACTTGAAGTGACCACACGTATGCTTTCCCACCACAGACCTTTGTCTTCAGTTCGAAATTGCTGCTTCGAGAGCCGTGTGAAAAAATCTAACAACATCACTTTTAGTCCAAACTAACTGCTACTGAACAGCAGAAATAAAAATGTACTAAAATTAGTTTGACATTTTGACATTCTTCTTATTCGTGACATGATTACAACTTCAGGGAATCTGACCATCTGTGGTCACAGTGACAGTGGGAAGAGAAGATTTAGTGGAGAGTGTTCAGAGTGTTTCGGCAAAAAAAAAAAAAAAAAATGTGACAAAGCAAGAAAGAAAGAAAGTCCAAGAGCTCCAGGAAATGGCTGGAGGTGAAAGGAAAATTACACGATGAGAGAGGGCAAATGTGAAAGGACATATTAGAGTGGAGAATGAAGTGACAGATCGGAGGCAGATGACACTATTATAGTTAAGAGAGAGGATGGGACTCTGAGACACAGACAGACAGAAGTGTGCAGAATTGGGTGATTGGTGTTTGGTCGTGTAAAAGCACATAAAAGCCTTCAGCTTGCAGTGAGCGGGCTGCCTGAGTGCACGGGTGACACCGAGGGCACTTTGATCAGTCGCCCCCCTCCCCTCCTCGTTGTCCTCTTCGCTGGGCTTTATGGCTCTTTAATGGGAGTCACTGTCCACTCATGGCCACTGTCACAGTCTCCCTGTAATTCACAGCTTTTGGAGCCCTGTTGGTCAGCAGCTTAAATGCTATTTCCGATTGCACCATGGTAAGCGATTCATGACAATGTAATTCTATACCTCATTTTGGCTGAAATGTAGTTTCTTCAAGCTGATAAAGCTCTTGTGTACATTTCTATCATTCTCATTATTGTTAATCTCCATTGCTACAGTTGCTGGTGATATCTTCTTTTCCTCTATGATATTGAGTTACATTGACCAGAGTGTCATACTGGCTATAGGGTTGTTCTGATGGACGATGATCGTGGTGATCGACGATCATCAGATCAAAGATAGCTTTGCCGTTCTCAAGATGACATTTTACTTTTTTTCCATATTAATGTATTAACTTATTATTATTGTTATCAAGTTAAAAGTTACATTTTCCTGTTGAAAATCAAGCAGGTGTAAGTCCTTATGTCTTGAGGTTGAACATGAAGAAAAGGGGAGGACAAAAAATAAATCAAAGGCAGAAAATGACTCAAATGGGACTTGATGGGAAACATTTTAGGGGAGTTGATGGGGACGTTTTTTCTGTGTGTGTTGTTGATTGGCGGGTATACTCTGTCTCCTGAGCCGGTGACCCACTGTGTTATGGCACAAATTGTGAGCCATTTACTCCAGAACAGATTGGACATGAGAGGGTTTTATAATGAGCGTCATCCCAAGAAAATGGTCTCTGTCCATTTCCAAAGAAAATATTAGAGAAGGCAGAGGAGCAGTGAAGATGAGCTCTGTGGAACTGAATGTATTCCGAGTGCTCACATTAAATCTGACTTTAGGATGTGTGTGTTCTTGTTTGCATGTGTGTACCACCCAGGATGAGCATTTACGGACGTTCACACCTGTTTGTATGTGTGTCAGTGTACTATGCTCTTCTATGTGCGTGCGTGCGTGCGTGCGTGCGTGCGTGCGTGCGTGCGTGCGTGCGTGCGTGCGTGCGTGTGTGTGTGTGTGTGGAGGATGCTTTTCCCTCCAGTAGAACAGGGCTAATGGTTTGTTTACATCCTCTCAAGTTTCGGGGGGGATTTACAGTCCCTGTGTTGGCCAGCGAGGACGAGGAGGGAGGATCCACAGAGTCGGGAACAATCCTCTTCCTCTTCCTCCTTCTTGGTTTAGTTCTCTGCTCTAACATCCTCCTTATGCTTTATTCAGTATGTCGCACTCCTTGTCTTCACTCTTCGTCATTCGCTGTCCCTCCTCATTTGCACTGCCTCATTCTCTCCCCACGAAATACTTACTTACTCACTTTACCACCTTAATGTAGAGTACCTGTCTTTATTATTCTCTCCACATTCAATCTTTCTTCCTTGCTGGCTGTCTTTCAGATTTCTCTTCACTCCCTCACTACTGTCATTTGTCTTGTCTAGGCCCTTCCGTTTCTCTCACTTATTCTCACTTCCATTATCTCCCTCTCTCCGTGTCCTATCTCTGTTTTGTCTAGGTCCTGCCTTCTCCTTCATATTACCTTCTGTCTTCCTCTGTCCTTGTAACCATTTTTCTTTTTAATGTGCTTGCCGCTCTTTTTTTCCCTTCATGTCTCCCTACGATATTAAAAATCAAACCCTGTCACAAAATGGTTATACAGGAGCACTGCTTAAAAGCGTTCCATCCTCCATCACACTCCTGTTGAATCATAATTCACCCAAGCCTAAGTCATAACCAGCCATTATCATTGTTTCCGCCTCTCAGTAAGATATCAATTAAAAATGTTTCCATGAAATGAAAATGAGTCCATTTGAGAGCCTCTCATCATGAGATGATTTCCTGTGACAAGCTCTCAGTTTGTGCCATCCCACGGCAACAGCTGCACTTAGCTCTTGTGGGGAAGATTGTAATATTAGGGAATATTGCTGTGTAATACTCCATTGCTTATAAGGAGTTCAGTGTAACATTCTCCCACAATGTATGATGTCCTACAGTGTCCTATGATATACTGTAATATATAATATATAGCAGTGGTTCTCAATGTTTTTGGCTTGTGGCCCATCACTTTGAAAGCCTAGCTGTCTTCTTCTGTATGTAGTATGTTGCCTCTGAAAGGACAGATATTATTATTATATCATCATCATAATAATAACTTGTTGTGCTGTTAATCTTTTACATCAGTTTCAAATTGTTTGAAATTCTTACATCTCTCATGTTATTGAGTTTTATTTAAAGGTCCCATAATTTACACTTTTCCTGTGTTTTATTTGAAGTGTTGATATGCACAAGAAGATATATTTGTGGTTTCAAGAACCAAAAACCATCTCTGTATAGTTTTACATCTCCTCTCTCAGGCTTCTCTCTGGAGCTCTAGTAAGAACAGTTTGATGATTATGAGTGATCGAATAAAAATATAGCAGGTTTCAGGTGAACACTAAGTCCTGCAAGTTTGGATGGTGGGTCCAGATAGGTCGGGCATGGCTGAGGGCGGTGACTGCTTTGTTGTGACATCACAAAGTAACAGAGGTCCTGGCATCTCATTTTAAGGCACATATTCTCAAAATAGGCTGTGTGGCTTTCTCTGTGAACTGAGCGCTTTGAAATTTTCACTGCATTAATATAAAACCTAGACCTGCTTTATATCCAGAAAAGACAAGGGCTTTATACAATATGGGACCTTTAACAGCTGACAGATTACTTTGAATTTCAGATCTACTCTGACCTTCCTTTGTTGACACACTGACAACGCTGTAATTTGTGTTTAACAAATGTTCGGGAAGGTAAAGTGTGGGGATGCTGCTGCTCAGGGATTAAAACGTAGTATGAAGAAAAGTAAAAATCCAGTGGTCGTGTTGAAGAAAAACTGTGTGTTTTCATCATCAGACTCGCATTGGATTTTCTAAATTCAAACATCAAAACTGTTAAGAAATGTCATTTACCTGTGACAACTCCGACCTATTAATTTTCATTTCAACAATGAAATTGAAACTCATGTGAAATTGCATGACAGTGGGCTATTAATTAGGCGTCTTTAACCTACCACTTACCTCCATTCATGTTTCTCCCTAATGCCCTCCACATCCAGTTTTTTTTTTTTTCGGTAATTGTTGGCGGCCGGCATGAATTAATTGCTCTAAATGCAGACTCAGTGATCGGTTAATGAATACAGTCAATTAAATAATCACTCAAACTGTGAAACAGACAGAACATGTGCCAGATTCTGTGTCACTGAGGTTTGGAGGAGAAGAAACTAGAGGAAGCACAAGGGATAAATGTTTGTTTTAGTGCTGCATGCTCTGTGGAGGTGGGTGAGGAAAAAGGTGTGTGTGTGTGTGTGTGTGTGTGTGTTTGTCCAATAGAATACAGGATATCGCCTATAAAGTAACTACACCCCCTCTCATTCATGCGCACACACACAGTTGATGTACAGTATGTACCCACACAAGACAAAGCTAATGACATAGGGAGCATTGAACATATGTTCTGCCCCCCTTCACCCTGTTTCAAACACCACACGTACACACACACACACACACACACACACACACACACACACACACACACACAACACTGTGGCATGTTACAGAGTGCTCTTCACACCACTCTCTTGTGACACACACAGGGTGCAGCAGCTGTGGGCGCCGATCTGCAATTCATAGCACACGACCGTGACCTTCACCTCAATGCCAGTAGTTAACCGGGTTTCAGCCCAGCTCCGTGGAGGCTGGGGGATTTTACTGGACTTTCTCTGCTGTTATGAGCATTTTTCAGTCCAGAAAGGTGTAACATCATTCTGACAAGCCAGCATTTGAATTCAGTGTCAAGGGAAATTTTAACGTGGAAATATCAGCCAAGTTATCTGGCATGTTTTTAGTGCTTCAGCTTCTGCTCCTGGGACAGCGGGTTTCCAGAAACGCGTTTTTTTTTTTTTTTCTTTTGTACAGCAGCCTGTATCCACGTGCCTGTGCATACCAATTTAGAGTGATGATGTGGATGCTACGTCGGAGCAGCGCACTTATCTGAAAATAATCCACACCAATCAGAATCGAGCATTTTCACATTCATCAGATGTTTAGATGAATGTGAATATTGTTCATTTTTTGAATAGCAGTTGTTGATTCTGATGAAATACATATTTATCTAAGTTGAGGATTTAACATTTCTCCCTACTACACTTTTTATTGTTCTTTTTCTTCCTAATGCTGTTATGACCACCATTTTAGCCTCAGGAAAACATCCATCTATCTGTCCCTGGCATTGGATTTTTATGTATAAATGTGTACTGTGCATCATCTATGTGTGTATAGCCCTGTCTGCATGTGTGATGATATGATGAATAATAATAGTTTGGGTGATTAATAGTTCTGTCAGAGGTGAGGCATGTGTCCCGGGTGTGTGCCTCAGCTGGCCAGCACTTTGTCCCACATTAGCAGGAACTTGGAGCTGACAGGTATCAGGTTGAGTCACAGGTGGACACCTCAGCACAGTTTGTTTCACTTAAAGGTCAAGGGAGCAGCCATCAAAGTCAATATATAACAACTGAGATCATTTTTTTTTTTTATTTAATTCCTTTTAAAATGAGTGTTTCATCCAGGATTGTTTTTTTCATGATGTAGTCCTGGAATCGTAGAAACTCTGCACCCCAAATGACAGGCACACAGAGAGCGCCACAAAATGAATGTAGCAGAAACAATATTCAGTAGTTATTTGGCCTTTAAATGGACTTGTGCATGTTTAGACTGACATTGACAATCAGTATTCTGTCGGATTTATTTGGTATTCGGTATTCACCAAAGATAATGTGCTGATACCTAGACCATATGTAGCCTAAATTCAATATAAGGGACAAAGGTTTAACATGCTAACATTTGCAGGAAAATGTTTTTTTTCCACACAAAGAGGATGTTATGTCTCACTAAGGATGTAAAAATGATTATTACTCCGTCAGTTGCCTAGTGACCTGAAATTAATGCTCAGAAATCACATTCACGTTGTATATAAAGTAATGGATTACTTTAGTGTACTCATTAAACAATGAGATAGTTTCCAATGTGCAAGTGTACAAACCAGTTGGAGGTGTGTTAAAAAAAAAAAAAAAAAAAAAAAAAAAAAAAAAAGCACAGTTGCCTTCCTGTGTTTACAGTAACCACAATAATAGTTTCTACATATAGACATATAGAGAGCACAATTGTTGACGACCTCAAATAACAGGTTGACTTCAACTAAACATGTGAAAAGGTCAAATCTTGCTCAGCAAATCTGCTTTGATGGTAAAACAAAGACAGGAAACACGTTAGAAAATTTCTCTCACAGTTAACCTGTCTTCCAGCCTCCAGTAGGTATTGTTATCAACCTCTCAGTTAAACCTCTTGTGCACTTCTCTTGTTTTTAAAAGGAAGCACAAACACAGACAACCAGTGTCTTCTTTTTCTGGCAAATGCTTTTTCTCATACAGCCTGTAAATTCTAACTCAGCCCACTCTGTGTGCCCATGGGAAAAGGCGGCAGGGAAGGTGGGAGAAGCCACAGGCTTCTTGTGGAGGATAGGACAGAGATGTACTGCAGATGTTTCTGCAGATGTGCTATAGGACTGGACAGGCTGGGCAACATCAAGAACTTCTCTGTCTTTTTCTCTCTCACTCACTCATTCAGTATCTTTACCATCTTTTTCTGTCTTGTTCATTTGCCCTTTCTCTCTACTCTCTTTTGCCTTCATACACACACACACACGCACGCACTAATTACACTCCTGGTCTACCTATTGACTGTCAGGCCTACAGCTGAAGGATAATCTTATCTGGAGAGAGCAGCCCAGTGCACTGCACACTGCCGCCCAGTTGATTAAATGTGCACAGAACAGGGAAAGAAGATTGTGTGTGTGTGTGTGTGTGTGTGTGTGTGTGTGTGTGTGTGTGTGTGTGTGTGTGTGTGTGTGTGTCTTTGCTATCATAGGTAATGAAACTGCAAAGTGATGGGCCCAGAGCTGTGCCAGCAGTATGTGATTGTGTATGTATGCATTGAAGTGTGTGTGTTTGTGTAAATAGATGTAGGAAAAGGCTGAAGACTGTGGACCTGTGTAATCCTAGTTACATACAGAAGTGAGATTAAAATGTTTTCATATATGCATTTTTAGGATGTAGCCTAGATTGTTTCTGTCCTATGAAAACCACATATCTCCAAATTTGGTGAATTTTAAAGGATTAAGTGTTACCTTAGGGGTTGAGAGACTTCTACATTTTAAGTGAAATAAACCATTAAAAAAACAAACCTTCAATTATCTGAAAAGTGCATTATCACAAAGCTGAAAAAAACTATTTTTGTTAAGAGAAGAAACTGAATCTTTCTTATTTAAGAAAAAAGTCGGGAGTTATTTACATGTCAGAAATACATACATGAAGAAGCAAACATACATAAAACCCATCATTTCAGCCTTTGTAAGAATTCATCATCTCGTCTCTTGCGTTGCCCCTTTCAACAGGAAAAAACCTCCAATAGAACCAGCTCCGGGTGGGCGGCCCTCTGCCACGACTGGTTGGGTTTTAGAGGAGAAAGAGGGGGTGGGTGAGGAAAGAAAATGTGGTTTGCAGCTGTGAAAATGATTTTCTCCATTTCCCCATTTCGGCTGGTCCAGACTAAAACACAACTGTGGAGTTGGAGTGAGCAGCATTTTCAAAAGTCTCCGCTTTAGGGGCTCAAAAACTCCACACGAATAGTCAGGGCGCTAGGTGTAACCATAGCAAAAGGGATGCATTTTAACACTAAACTGTATTAATATGAATGTAGCCTCTGTCCACCATACCCCTCCTACTCAAGCCACTACCGTCCTGCTCATGGGTCTATGATCTGTCCAAGCGTCAGTCCTGGCTCCATGATTTTTATGTGAGGCAGCTCAAACCCAGGTAGATAAAGAGCATATTCACTTAACACTCTGAGCTGGCAATATTACATCTTCAGGTTATGAAAAAAAAAGAAAAAAAAAAAAAGGAGGAGAGGTGCACATGCAGAGTTCTGGTGTTTTTAATAAGGGTCCAACACTCTTCCTGTGTGGGCTGCCATTAGGTGTGCTGTCTTCTAGAGAAAACTCTCCTCAGGTGGTGTTTTTAAAATAGCTATTAATAAAAGAAAAGCCAACCTTTCTGCATGTGTCACCACAGGTCCTCAGCGTGTGATAGCACTATGTACATATGTGCTTCCCAAACAGGCTCATAACACTCGGTAACCAAGGAAAGCACACCGAGCTCAATTATAGAAGCTGTGAGCCGAGAATTATTTTTATGCCTTCACTGTCATCTCTGGAGCTGTTTCACTTTTTCGGATGGAAATTGAGCAATTAAAATCACATGAGCTCTGGGGCGAGAGGTTCCACCACCACCAAAGTTGCTCATACAAGTTGTCGGTGTTTCAGTACCCGCCAAGCACAAAATGGTCTCTCTGTTGGGCTGCCATGGTGTTCCCTGAGGGCATTAATGTGGCCCTCTACAAGTGGAACACAGTGATTAGCAGAGCTATTAGTGCAGCTATTACTTGACATTGACTTTCAAATAGAGAGGTGTGTTGACCTGGCCACTGAGGAGCAGTGCTGTTTGACTGCAGGTTAATTATGTCCTCACTGATACTTTTGTCGTTCATAAGAGTCTTCGGCTGACGTCAAGGACTTCTGTAAACAGAGGGTCATTTATTCTGCTTCATCTGCCAAGGTTATGTTTAAAAGGTAAACATTATAGATTATTGGAATATTATGATTCGTAAAGCTAAACAGAAATAATTCATTTATTTGCTCATATATTTGGAAAAAAAAAAAACTAGTTTCCAGTTTTTAGGGCTTTCTCAGCCCATGATAGATCACTTGTGAATGAAAATTTCATTTTGCCCAATCAAATTAACCAATTAGTCGTGTTTGTAAAAGCAAAGAATGCTTCGAGATGGTAAATCACATGACTTAATTTCATAATGGCTTTCCCATTACTAGCTTTTCACAGTAAAAATGTGCATAAGGTTTAAACTTTTACTAAATGTCTCTATCAAGCTGGAGACTGTAGATTCTAGTGAAACAAAGCACTGAAAATCCTGTTAATATTTATTGATAATACTATTTATCCTTTTTTACTTTTCACAAATAAAATATCACATGTACAATGGTAAAGCTACAAAGACTAGTAAACACATATTTAGCTAGCATAAAAGAAAATGCTCTATACCCTTATTTTCTTAGTGCACCTTATTATAGCTCATCCTCAGCAACAGTAGACTTTCAATTAAAAGCTGAGTTGAAATGCTTCCATCACTGTTTGTCTGAGTGCGCCAGTGATGCCAGAGTATTTCAGGCGTCCATATCTTTTACGAGTGATGTTGCCGCCACAGAATAAAGAGGGAGATCATCTCTCAGTGAGCAGAAAATGATCCTGCTCTTTCCTCTATCCATTGTCGCCTGTCTTGGGTTATTGCTCTCATTCATTTGAGTTCCTGCTTTGTGCAAACGCAGTGACACACAGCGATGTGTGTCCTGCTGATCACAACTCTTCCTCTCTCTGTGTACTCTTTCTTTCCTTCCTCCTGTCTTCTTCCTGTTAGCCTCTCTTCTCAATCTGCTGATTTCCCCTTTCTCTCCCTTATCCCTTCTCTTTTTCCTTTTTTTCCCCGCTCTCTCTTCTCTTTTTTCTTCCCTTCATCTTCTGACCTTCTCAACCACCCCACACACACAACAGTACTGTAGCTTTACTGACCATACAATGATGCCAACTCCTCTCTTCCTTCCCCCCCTTCGCCTTCCCTACTCCACTTTCTTGATGATGGTGCTGTAGCATTATTGACTGCACAGAAATGCTGAGGGAGTCCAGATAGACCACATATTGATCGATACAGCTTAACGCAGCTATGTTGTTTATTTATATTATGTTTCTCCAGTCCAGCGGTATGTCTGGCCGTCTGACAGCAAGTCTAGACCTCTTTAAGCCTTTAGAAATGGGAGCAGTAGTACACAGTTTTTTTTTTCTTTCTTGTTACTGAATGGAACTATTTGTGGTTTTATGAAGTAAAATAAAGACTTTATCGGTGGTTGGGCAAGGCCTGTGCCATTACATAAAAACACTTCAGGTGGGCAGAAATAAATGAGATGAAAATGAACTGGATTGAAAAATTGAAAAATGATTGAAGTGTGAATAATTTAAATTGTGTCTGATGCAACTGATTGAGCGTTTTGTTGTGTTTTCCAAAGAGTGAGCCTCAGACAAGTCGTGGAAGGTTTTGGAAGATGTGAATCTTCTACTATTTTTATGATTAAAATACATTCACATCCGTGATCTATCGCAAATAATTTTATTCATTTATTTTATTGGAAAGTATCTAGAGATATTGATACAAATTTGGGTGGTCAAACATTGAGAATTACACTAGAGGTTTTTCCAACCACGGCATTTTTGCTGGCATATTTCACTGTATGTGGTGTTTTTGAAATCTGGAGCATTTCTTTTCTCAGTGAATCTTGGCGGCTGAGAACAACAGGCCTCGTGCAAGAACCACTCGTCCGGACAGATTTGTTCTTAAGTGGCATGTAGAAGTGATTTTAAGAAGAACTTTTTTGCATTTATCAGTTTTCTCTGAGATACAAACAAAAACGCACAGGTCGTCCAGGCCTGTAAGGAGTCATGATTGTCTAAGATTGTCCACCTTTCTCCGCACTGGAAAAATCTTGTTTGTCAACCAAAATAAATAATAACAAATAATAGATAAATAAAATAAACCTAATGCAAGATTAATATTCTGTTCACCAAATCTTAACCAAAGTTTTTCTAGATTTCATAATTATCTATTTTGACATGGCAACTTATGCAGTTCAGTAGTTTTTGAAATTCTCTCACTTTCAACAGCTGCCTCAGGGTGTTCATGCGTCACCGTGCAGGATCAACACCTGACAGTGTTCTGTCACCTGCTGCATAATATTCTATTGTTCATCTTCATAACTGTCACGTCCCCTTGACCGCCTCCCATCTAAGTCATGGATCACTTTGCTTTGTAAAGACGTTGTTTAGTATCTAACTTCGCGTTAAACCAATCGCTCTTTATTTCTGTCACAGTACGGTGCCACTCTGATGACCCAGCGGAGGCTGTATTCATATTTTGTAATCATTTCAGGTCCCCTAGTACAACTACTGACACTGCTAAATGTGTTATGTTTTCGTCTGCTGATTTCCGACAGTGAGGGTTGAACCTCTGTGCAATGAAATTCTTATTTTCTCTCCTGGGTGACATTATTGTAAATGAAACTTGACAACAGACAGAGCAAAAAAAGGTAGGGCACTGCCGATTATGCTAATGATCCCAACAGGTGACATTCATCAGGTTGAAAGGATGAAATTTAGGTTTGTGCAGTTTAGAGAGTTTGGTGTGTAAAGGCCTCAAGGGAAATGGTAAGAGAAGTTTGGGATAAGAATTTGAAAATATTCTTGCATGAGTAATATCATCTGAGTCGTCAGGTGTGGGAAGAGAAGATATTTCAACCACTTTAAGCAAAAAGCTTTCATGAGTGTAAATGGTGACATCTGATAAACAGCAGACTGTGGAATGTATTTATCATGCAGAAAGAAGCCAGGAAAACCACAGACAGGTTTTCTTTGTGAATAGTTAACTGGTGAAAATGAGTAAAAATCTTGAACCCAGCAGGATAACAAGCTGCCAAATCAGCTAACAGTGAGTCCTCTGTTTCAAAGATGAAGCAAAACAGTCATTTACACAATGGTTCCATTTGAAGAAAATGTAATGTTTGTGATCACCCACCAGTGGCTAACACACAAGTCCAAAAAGTACGCAGAGGACAGTTAGGTAGTAAATTGTGATTTCAGGTCTGTCAGAATGCAGTTTGTGGATTTGGGTTTCAACAACTTGGACCAGAACCCTGTAACAAGCAGTGATGATGACAAAACACTCTAGTTTATTGGCATTGATTAATGAGCAACAACAAACCAGGGGGCCTTGTGATTAGACAAATCGAATAAAGATGAGGCCAAGTACTGCCCTCTTTGTGCCGGCTGCATCATGTAACAAAATGATCGATCACTGTGAAGATCCCAGTCGAGAGACGGAGTGAGTCTTACTTCAGCGCTGAAGTGGTTGCCTGTTTTTGCTACATGTGGGGGAAAATAACAGAGCTATTCCAACAGGCAGCACAAGCTTTTATTTGTTGTTGTATAAACCCTCCCTAATATTGAGTGGTCCGTTTTGGGTTTGTTTGCGGTCGAGCACATTCATCACGGTGTCCTCGAACATTTCAAATAATCGCACAGGCCCTCGTGCATCGCGTACGCACACCCTTGAATTTTTAGAAGTTGATTACCGCGATAGCTCATCGATGATGAGGTGAATGGAAAAGGACGTCTCTTGTCTAAACGGGTGTTTTTATTAGGCTGATGTCACACTTTACTGCCCACATGTCCCAAGCATTTATTTCTGTGCCTCTGTACCTCTCTCTCAATTTCTGCTACTATGTCCTCACTTACAAAGAAAAGATCCCCTTCTGATCTCTTGTCCTCTCTTTAATTCCCCTCTCAGCTTGTCCTCTGCCTCAGTGTGTTTCAGTCTGCACCGCTCACCTCTCTCATTTAGTATGTGGCATGTAGAAGAAGGATGGAGAGCATCTGCATTATTTACAGTAGCTCTTAACCTGGTTGGCTCGCCCCCACCACAGCCCAGAGCTATTTTTAGAAACGCTACCTTTGCTTTCGAGGCATCAATGAAAAGGTGAACTTTTATTAATGGAGCAGACGTGTCTGTGGTTTGGGATAGAAGAGACTGAATTGATGGAAGGACAGCAGTTATGGTGTTTGTGTTTTTGCTCTTACCATATAATCAGTTAGAGATAAGAGAGGTGATGTAATAACTCCTACTTTTTCAGCTTTGACTATATGCTGCATTAATAAATTAAAACACAAATGGGCACACGGCTTTTTCCATTTGAAACACCGAATTATATAATCTTCTCTAATACAGCGCTATCCTTGTTTGGAGTCCTACATATTTCAAAGCATGTTCATTTTCAGCGCTGATCTTATTGACATTCTCTGTAATTAATTTATTGTGACTCACTCTGAAATGTCTCAAAAGTTAACATGTTGCTGGCAGACTGTCTTAAAGTACTAGGTCGCCCAAGTCTGATCACTGGAACACGACCAGACCTCATCTATATTAAATAAAAGTACTAATGCTGTTTACATACATACATACATATAGTTTAACTGAGTAACTATACCCCAGCTGGAAAACACATGAAGATTGGTCTTTAATTTCTTTCTAAGTGCTGTACCAGCTGAGCTCTCCAGCTCCTCGCACTGTGTAGGGATCATTTCAGTTGTGTGAGAGCTGAAAATGTCCCTTTGCCTGATGCATTTTATAATCTTGCATGCTCATGAAAACTCTCCGCGACACTGTTTTGTTGGCTTTGCTCGACTGCCGCTCAATTTGCTTGAGGTAATTTTAACTAAGTGACTGTTAAAGTATCTTTAATTAATAATTTTGAATTAACAATGGATGACATGACCACTTGTGTCAAAAAGGGTTCCTTGTGGTGATGAATGAACCCTCAGAGAATTATCACCTGACTCTGCAGTTCCCCTGTAAAGTTTTATAGGGTCTTTCAGGTCTTTTCTTTGGTTAAAGTGTTTTCAGTAACAAAAGTTGCACAAAGACCGTCTCTACACTTTTTTTTTTGCCAGACACCAACCGGCTAACTGACAAAGTTAACAACTAGGTGCATGAACATAGCGGAGCATTTAGCACCTAAGAACCAGATATTACCCACAGAAGTTTAGAGACAAGACAGCTCCCAAAAGTGAAGCCAAAACATCTTCATTGCCCCCTGGTGGCTGGAGTAAAGGTCATAAACACAGCTCCTTCCAAGTATGTGTCAAATTTTCCTGAGGATGCTTTCTGTCATTTTAGGTAGTTCATGCTGGATGTATCTTCAAGTGTTCATTTTTCTGATAAGTTTGGTTTTGGTTAGTTATTTGATGCTAGAAACAGGGGGCGTGACATCACGATTGACAGCTGTGCGGGTGTATGGGTGGGACCTATCGCGGTGTCATGGCTCTACCCTCCGATCACTACTGCGCACATTATCAGGGCAAGATGGCGGTGCCCTAATCCAGGCTATTTTGGCTTAATTTTTTACAGGAAGTGGAGATGCGTCGTCCATCTTTATATACAGTCATGGGTGTTAAGTATGGAACTAAAGCTCGTGGGTGATTAGCCTAGCTTAGCATAAAGACTAGAGGCAAGGGGAAACAGCTTGCCTGATTCAATCCAAAGTTAAAAAACATTCTTATATGACACATCTACGTCTCATTATTTAACACACTATTTAAAAATGTAAAATGACAAATTGTAATTTCAGGGGCAGGTCCTATATGTGCTGTAACCGTTTCTTCAGGAACAGCAGTCCATACAGTACATCTTGCAGTAACTGGGGTTACCTGTTGTTCGCCTACAAACAAGCCTAGAATATTGGACTGTGCCTTTTAATGAATGATGATAGAGGTTTGTTGAGGTCAGATAAATCTACAGGATGTGGATTATTGTTAGCTGATGATCTTTATTCATTGTTTTGTCTACAAAATGCCAGAAAGTGGTGAAAGATGCCAACCACAATTTCCTGGAGCCCAAGGTTACAGTTATCATCAAAGTGCTTCTTGGTTTCATTATCCATCAACCCCCCCACCCCACCTCCCCCCCAT